>NW_027052127.1:0-35378 GCF_036321145.2 Pelmatolapia mariae | reverse complement strand
AGTCAAGCCTCAAGTGGCCATTTGTTGTAGGAGTTTGAGTTTTCGACACTTTACTGTTGGTTTTACTTTTCTGCCCCGGAGCTTGATGCTTGGTTTCATTGTAGCCAAACTCACAATTTAGTATTGTCATTTACACATTTTTCTGTGATGAGACGAAAAGCAACGCTGCCTGGCTTTGGCGCACCGAGGCGTCGGCCAAATCGTTATAAAGGACGAAGAGTGGTCTGTGCATCTATGCTGACATTTAAAATGTGTGACCACAGCGAGGATTAGAGGTTACAGAAAGCCGGCATTTTAACTGCTTTTTGGTAACATTCCTGACCAAAGACTTTTTCATTGTTTTCAAAAAGCTCAAGTTTTCCGGTGCACTCCAAAACCTGAGGCCAGCATTTTAAGATTTATCTGCGCTCTCAAACAGCTCAGTTACTGAGTGTGAAAAATAACAGCTTGGTGTGGACGGAGGGAGGAAACAGGGACACCAAGTTTTTTTAGATTTATCTTTCTTAGGGTGGATGTCAAAGAAAAAGTGCAACACAAGGAAGAGAGCGAAATGGGACAGAACATTTTCGGTCCTTGCTGCTGTGAATTTGATGCATGTACAGTATCAGCATCGTGTGGCACCGTGTCTGTGTGTGTGTGCGGTTAAATCTCTTTTTCTACACATCATGGATAGAGGCTGTCAGCTGTTTGTTTCAGCAGCGACTATGTCTAGGATTGGTGCGTGCATGTGCACGTGCGTGCGTCTGTGGGTGGACGCGTGTGTGTCTCCTCTTTCAGAAGGTTCCTAACTTAGCAGCATGATATAGTTCCTGTGTGGGTCTAATACCCCCAGCCCCTTCAAACAAAAACACACACGCACGGACACGCACACGCTGGGCTCAGCGGGAGCCTCTTTTAATGAAGCCAGCCTCCCAGTTCAGGCTTAAGGGGCAGAGGTGAGGGGTTAAACCTTGGGGAAGTCCAAAAACAAGACCAATTTAGGAGAAGAGGAAAAGACAGAGAGAGAAAGAGAGAAGGATGAAAAGGAAGAGGAAGTTTGAGAAGAAAAGATAACGTGGTGGGTTGAACATTCACTAAAAAATCATTTAAGTGAAGATGAAACTGAATCAGGTGCATTGGCGCCAAACGGAGGAAGAAAATCCACTCCAAAGTCACTAAGAAGTCAATTTTCTAGGCGGGATATTCACTATCTCTCTCTTTGGTGGTCTGAGTGATGAATAGGGTTTAGAGTGGCCTTCTGCACTTCCTTAAGAGCCCCCACATTAACCCAGACTGCCACTCACATGTGTATGCATGTACTAAGTGTACATGAGTGTGTTGTGATATGTGTGTACGATACGTGAGTGTTTGTGTGTGTGCAGTTTGCCTGTTGTTGTGCATCACAAGGGCAGAAAAATTGCTCAGAATCAATTTTCAATCATCGCAGCGCTTCCGAGGATGGCGGTGTGTGTATGTGTGTCTCTCGCTCTCTCTCACACACACGGCACTTCTTTCCTGTCCTCTGATGTTTACCAAGCTACATTACTGTAATTGACACAGCAACAAGTTGTGTGTTCCAAAGTGAAGTGTCTGTGTGTGTAAACAGTGAAGGTTGTGTGCAACCTAAAGCACAAACTGTCGAGCTGTCAGATCTTCACATTTTCGACGTTAACAACTTTTTACTGATTGTTACATCTGATACAAAGATGTAGTGGATGCACACACTGGGTGCTGTGTGTGTGTGTGTGTGTGTGTGTGTGTGTGTGTGTGTGTGTGTGTGTGTGTGTGTGTGTGTGTGTGTGTGTGTGTGTGTGTGTGTGTGTGTGTGTGCGTGTTGGGTTAAGTTAAAGAACATTTATTTGGATTTCGAACTCCAGCGGTTAACGGAGCACGGCTGTTTTCCAAACCCCCTTGGTCCTGTAAAAACAGTATCAGGATACACTCTATTTGATTCAGACCAGCCACTTTGTGTGTGTGTGTGTGTACGTATCTGCATAAAAGAGAAGAAGCACACGTGTGTTCGCTTTGCGTGTGCAAAACAGCAAAGGTGAACACATTTTACTGGGGGGGGCTGCAACTAATTATTGTTTTTTCCCGTCACAATTTTCCGGAGCTCAGCATGTCGTTCTCAGATTCCTTGTTTTGTCTGACCGGTAATCCAACATCCAAAGATTCTCAGCATACAATGATTCACAGGGCAGAGAAAAGCAGCATCATAACCACTTAAAAGATTAGGCAGTTGTAAAAAATTATCTACATCTTCTATTGATCATCTTACATGTAATTCTCTTGTGTTCGCACAAATCGCCAGCTTACATTTGGCAATTTTGTGCAGAAGAAAAAAGCCCAGAGACTCTGAACTGCAGCAATGTAAAATTGAACTTCTATATGCAGGAATAGATCCATCTCGAATGCAACGTTCAGCACACTTTCGCTGACTTAAAGTGCACTCACTTGTGTCATTTTGACACTTGAGAGTGAACTTGTGCCTCAGCTCTGACACTTTCAACGTCTTCAAAACATTTACCTGCCAACGCCACAATCTGTTGCCGTGGTTGCAGAATGATGGATTACTTTTCTTCAGTATCACTCCTAACACAGGCCTCTTAAAAAGCTACAGTTACCAGAGGACTCTTGTTTACATTGTGTCTTTGTGCCCCTGCTGTCTGTCTCAGCTGTCAATCCAAAGCTCACAGCAGCTAGCCAGCCCTCCCACAGGCTCGTAAGCTAAAAGAAGCATTTTCATTGTCTTTTCAGTTGGATATTAAGGCTCCAAATGAACAAGCCACTTTGTTGTTTTTAGTCTTCAAAACGCCCCGCTTTGTAATTTTTCTCTATTACTGGCAACAAATTACCACTTCAGATGAAGGGCTGGAAGCAGCAGGTGGAGAGATACCTGTAGCGCTGATTAAAAGATCACAACTGCAGGAATGCGAGGAATGTGGATGGGCATTAGCTGTTAGCCGATTAGTGTGGCAGAGGACACAGTTGGGGTCAAGAGCTGGAAGGTCAAAGGTGAAAGGTCAGGTGGTCTGTCTGGAACTTGGGTTTGTATTGGAAGCAGAGGACACATGCAGAAACCCTCGCTACCAGGCAGCCTGTGGTGCTTTTAGGATGCCTGAGTGTCATCTTTCCAGAGCTGCTTGAGTGCTTTCATTTTACATGCTGTAACACATTTTGACCCGACAGCTGAATTCATTCTTGTGCCTGTGCTTTATGTAATTTATTTATATTTGCACATGTGCCTATGTGATTAACACCTCTGTTCGTGTAACTATTTGTGAGTACATCCTTCGGCACCTTTAAGGGCATGTGTGTGTCCTTTATAAACCAAGCTGCAGCACCAATGAGTGTTAGGATGTATGTCACATGATGGCAAGCACTATAATAACATTTAGTCAGTGAAGCACCTGTTTGTATGTTTGAGTGTATTTATACTTCTATGGGTGCATGCATGTTAGCACGTTCTGCATGTATATCACTGACTGCAGTGAGTGTTTCCTTTTTTAATGCCAACCTGTCGCTTTTTTGAAGTGGCTAAAAATTAAAGTGTGTGTAAACTCCAACACACACACACACACACACACACATATCCATCACTCACTCCTTAAAAGCAGGGGAGGAGAGGGTGGTTGGAGTGAGGTAGAGATGAGTGGGAGTGATGAAAGAAGGAACAGAAATCTGAGGTAAGTGGAGGTCACTAGTGCCCCCTACAGGCTGCCGGAGGGCTCAGAGCCTCTTCCACCTGACTTGTGTGGATGTTCAAAGCAGACAGTTGAATTGCATCTGGCTCTAAATGTGTGGACACTTCACAAAGGAAGTGTTTTATGTATCCCTGAGAGATGAACCAAGACGGCTGATTATATTTGAGGAAGGAGTACTCTGTGTTGATGGAACTCAATTTTGCAGATGATCAATCTGGCTCTGAAGCCCTCCACCCACAACTTCTGCATTTTGATGATTATATCAAGTACTTAGTCTGCAAAGCAAGTGGCCCTGTGATAGCTTGGCTTAACTCTGTGCTGCCTTTTTTTCTGTCTCCTTCTCTGTACAGTGATCTCAGCGAAAACCAGATTCAGGGAATTCCAAGGAAAGCCTTCAGGGGAGCTGTGGAAATCAAGAACCTGTAAGTGGCACTTTGGCAACACTCTCTCTGCTTTTATGTGCGATGTGGTGTAGTGTGGTGTGCATGCGGTTCTATATGCGTGCACACGTATGTGGCACCTCCTTTCCGACATGTTTGAGAATGTGCACAGCACCCATTTGCCTGTGCATCAATATTTAATTGTGGTAAATGTCATGTGCCTCCTGCCTGCTGTATTGACTGGCACCGCTGCTCGTTAGCAGCTGTGTGTGTGTGTGTGTGTGTGTGTCTGTGTTCATGCATTAGAGCGCGGATTACACTGCATGTGTCACATCACTGGCATTTTGCCGTTTCCTCCCTTTGTTTTGCCTCACTCCGAGTTATGATAATTGTTGGTCATTTCACAGGTAAAAGTAATTGCCCATCTTTAATTCTATAAATATGGATTTCTCAACTTTTAGGGCTTCCTGTGGTTTTTTAAATGTCTTGCAATTATTCTAAAAGGACAGGGCATTGTGTGTGTGTGTGTGTGTGTGTGTGTGTGTGTGTGTGTGTGTGTGTGTGTGTGTGTGTGTGTGTGTGTGTGTGTGTGTGTGTGTGTGCGTGCATTAGAGTGCGGATGACAGCATGATTTACTGTCCTTATGTCTTAATTAAATTGTTTCAGCAAACCGACTTTGAGAAAGAGTCGGGGGAGAGGGAGGAAGAGGGATGGGGGATGAGGTATAGAGCAGCGCATACAAACTAGACGTCAGAAGAGAGCAGGAAACAGGAATGAACACAGATAAATGCATTCAGAAATGCAGCTACAAAGAACAAAGATACTAGGAGACCAAACTTTTTTTTAAAACAGAGAGAAGGTGAGGGTGAGACAGAGAGGTTACTAAGGAGTTGAGGCAGAGGAAGTTGAGGTGTTTTCATCTGGAGCCAGCCGAAGCCTTAAGATATACCTTTTAAACACCTTGATGTCTTCAGTTTCCCCTTTCTTTTAATTCCATTTGTGTACATGTGTGTATGCAGCCAGTTGGACTACAACCACATCAGCTGTATTGAAGATGGAGCTTTCAGAGCGCTACGTGACCTGGAAGTACTGTGAGTACCTGCAAAAAGCAGAGGGTTTGGTGAGCACTAACAGCAGTACAATATAGAACAGCTAATTTCCTTGTTGACCTTTCAAAGACTGCATTGCCTATGCAGCTCCCCAAAAGGAATGAATTGGTATATTTTGAGCAGTGGCACTAAAGCCTGGTTCTGTGGTAATGCCGTCATTGTAGAGGGTGTTTGAAGCAGGGGTTTAGGAAACAAAATAGGAAGGGCAAATATAAAAAACAGAGAATCTGCAATTGTTGGTGGGGATTTTTTCTGAAATAAAGTTAAAGCACGACAGTTTTCTTTGTTCACCAACATCTTGAGAAGAGAGAGGGAGCAGCTGAGGTGCCGCTGAGGTTTTAGATTTTTGCTGTATTGGCTAGCGATTGTGCTTCTCTATCATTAACCAAAACATCTTTAACAGTATTTTCTGTGTCACATTAAGGACTTTCTAAGAATAGTATGTTCTTTCACGTGCAGGGCAGGATTTTTTCATTTGTAAGATGACATGCAGTCCTGACGTGTCTTAAAATAAAAGTGCCCCTACTCTTCACATAATTTGTTAATTGGGCCATTAGGCACACAGAATGGACACTTTTGTTGTCCTGAAGTGCTTTTCGACTTATTAATGCCTGTAATATTCATTTTGCTTTGATTTCAAAGTCAGTCAATACCTTAAGTGGGCACTTTATAGCCCAGCCAGAATCAGAGCTGTAAGCAAACGTGCAAAGGTATGATCGTTCGATCAGGCAAATAAACTCTACCATCTATTTGTATCTAATTTCTAATGATTCAAATGATTTTCTGTAGTCTGAGCATTCTGGGAGCGAATAAATGGATTATGTGTTAAGCCGATGTCTAAAAAGAAAGAAAAAAAAGCAGGACTAAAGGCTCAATAGCTTTCGATTAAATGTGATTTATTACAGAGCTAATTAGAAGCTAACAAGGTAGTGCTTTGAACACATTAATATAAAAGAGTTGTTTTTTCATTGTTTTTGTGTTACATTACAAATGCGCTGTCTGACATGGCAGCCTCTTTCATGATAACAGTAAAATACTGCGGGACAGACTTTCTGCATATCTGTAATATGCTGTGTGTTCACTTTCTTCTTTAGCACCCTGAACAATAACAACATCAGCCGACTGTCTGTGGCCAGTTTCAACCACATGCCAAAGCTCAGGACCTTGTAAGTGGCATCTCTGTGTATTTGGTACACCTCGCTGCCCTGAGGGGAAGGATTCTTCCCATCCGTGTCCATTTGTGTAACAGATTGATTGATGTGTACTTGCAACTCTCTCTCTCTTCCCTCCACCCAACCTGCTCCTGCCTCCCCTGTCATCACACCTCTTATTTCTCTCCTTCCCCCACCTGTTCTTGTCTGGCCCATCTCCTCCTCTGTCCCTCAGCCGCCTGCACTCCAACAACCTGCAGTGTGACTGCCACGTAGCCTGGCTGTCAGAGTGGCTGCGACAGCGCCCCCGGCTGGGTCTTTACACGCAATGCATGGCCCCTCCGCACTTGAGGGGGCACAACGTGGCCGAGGTGCAGAAGAAGGAGTTTGTGTGCACAGGTAGGTCGGGTTCACCGATTTGTTTTGCTGTCTGTTTTGTGACTTCCCTCGGCTCGCTGTTTCGCAGTGGCAAACCCATCTTTTGCTTTGTCTCGTCTGCTTTCTCTCATTACCTTTTTGCTCATGATTTTTAAAGACTGGGATGAAGGTAAGTGGCTTGTCTTTAACTCTATGTGCTGCATTTCCTAAAATATATATCATCGATCTGATTTTCTGCACAACACGAGAATAGAAAACAGTTGTAGATAGACAAGGTCACATCTAAGGACAGGATATTTCCCTCACTTGCACAGTTGCTCTAGCCGTGCTGCAGATTTTTTTTTCTTTGCCTTTGGGATTTACTCAAAGCATAATCTGTTATCCGTGGATAATATTGGCCCTCTGTCTCTGTGTAGGTCACCAGTCGTCATCATCTTCCTCCTGCAGTGTGTTACAGTGTCCGGAGTCGTGCACCTGCAGTAACAACATTGTGGACTGTAGAGGGAAGGGTCTCACAGAAATACCCACCAACCTGCCCGAAACCATCACCGAGATGTAAGACCTGTGATCCAAGTAAACACGTCTGCTTCAAACCGCTTTTCTTACACACACAAAACTCCCACATCCACACTCGGATCAGTGATATTTGTCCTGCTCTTTAACTCTGCGTCTTTCCATTTTCCCTCTTTGTCTCTTTCCACCTTTCTGTTTCACTACTTCTCTTTGTGTGGTGAAATAAAATCACACATCTGTGAAATGAGAAAGCCTGGTCATGCAGCTCCTTCCTGCTTAAGAAAATAATAAAGGAATGACAAAAGAAGAACAACTGAAAGATTAATCTGAGAGACGAGGTGGATCATATCGCTATCTGTAAGTGAGAATCGGAGAAAAGTGGAAGGAGAAGAGCCGGCAGATTTAACAAAGTGCCAAAAAATAAGACGTTGACTTAAGATTTGAGATTTGGACTTCTTGAGTCAGACTTAAATGGACATCACACTGCTGCTCTTTCTCTTTGTCTCACAACAAAGAGAAAGAGCACAACACAATCTTTAAATGTGATAAAGCACTCATGAGAAGACAATTTATTGCAGTCGACAGTTTTTAACAATTGATTTCACTTCATTACAAAGACAGTCTTTGTTTATTAGACTTCTCTCTTCCCAACAGCTGGGCTAAGCTGAAGGGCTGACAGTCTTGAGACTGGTTATTAGATCTGTTGGCACTGCAGAGGCTCTAAAGGGACAGGACTCCCTTTAGACCACGGCCACTGGCAGCGATGTGGTGACCAGAGATCTGAATGTCAGTGAAAATTTAGCAAACTGCAGTGTCAAGAGACAAAAGAACTGCAAGGTGAACGACTAATGTGACAGCGAACTGCAGTGAAGTATACCACTGATCGACATGCATGGTGCAGGTGGAGAACAAAGTGCTGAGTGCTGTAAAAGTACAAACAGACCATAGCGTCTCCACACGTCTGTCACTGCATCAGATCGCCCCCTATATTAAATAAAGATTTGTGACTGGGACTGAGACATGTCAGTCACGTCCAACCAGAGCAAATGAAACATTTCTCAGATGGCATTCCAGCTCTGCCACTAAAACCATTGAAAACATTTTGTATTTCTCATTTTTAAAAACAATATCTGCATTATTTTGAAGGTAAAGCTTTGGTTACCATGATTATGAAGACATGAAGCCTAACTTGGACTTCTCACTCTCAAAGTCACTTCACTGATTTTGAGACCCATTACTTGCTTTGATAAGAACGAAGACCCCCGTTTAATTTAACTGCTATAAAACGCGTTTTTCAAGACTCAAGATTAAATTTAGCGTTATGTTTTTAACATCTCTGGGATTTGTGCCGCCCTAGAGCAGAATGGTGACCTGACCCAGCTTCACTGAATTGGATAAAAGTTCTATTTGTCTCCTTTAACTTAAGACTTTTTAAATGCTACAGGAAGATTTGGGGCATAATTTGAACTTCTCTTTACCTAGTTAAGACCTGGAACTCTTTCAAATGCCTTGAAACCTTATGTAAGACCTACAAGACTTTAGACATTAACTTCCTTATCGATTTTAGATTTTATTTGGACTTACTTAACGGAGCATCAACTTGTCTAAATTTACACTTGACTTAGCCTTGTCCTGATTGATTTTAGGCTTAAAAAGGACTCGTTTCTTTTCACTTCAGACTCAAAACAGCTGAAACCACTATAGAACAGGCACATTATGGTTCGTATGCACAACCAGTCAAAAATGTCAGCAGTGAAAAGTTTAGAAAGCGAGAGAATTTTTCACAATGAAGCTGTTGTTTTTGTTTAATTTGCTGTCACAGTGAATAAACACTTCTTTCTTTTTTTTCCATCTCTTTTCACTCTAATGGCATGGTCAGATTGATGCACAGTCAGACCTAATGGAACACTTCCCAGATGTTACAGCTGTGTGTTTGTGTGTCCGTCTGACTGTGCAGATGTTAAAGAGGGCAAAGGATCAGAGAAATGTGGCAGACTTTGGCAGGGCCTATTAAAGGGACTTATCTGGAAAAGTTTCCCCTTAGCCATAGCCCCCGGGGAAAGAGCAGCAGCCAACAATGGAGCAGAGATAGCTCTGTGATAGGGGAATGTTAATGCCGCTTCTCAATGGTCTGTGTGTATGTTTGGTTCCAGACGACTGGAGCAGAACGCCATCAAGGTGATACCAGCTGGGGCCTTTTCTCCTTATAAGAAGCTGCGCAGGATGTGAGTAGATGAGGAGATGCGTGTATTCTGCACCCTGTCAACCATCCACAAAAACTTTTGTTGCCGGCCACTTTCCAGTTTGTGATGACCTCCGTGCTATGCTTTCTGTGTTTCTCTCTTCCTCACTGACTCTCTGGTTTTATGCTTCTGCTTCTTGTTCCCTTCTCATTTTGTTTTTCACAGAGACTTGAGTAACAACCAGATATCAGAGCTGGCCTCGGATGCCTTCCAAGGTCTGCGCTCTCTCAACTCGCTGTGAGTATTGTGTGGTATGTTTATATTGAAGTTGTATTTTTTTAAACACTCCGAAGCACCGCTTTGAGGGCGCAAAAAAGTTTAAAATCTGTTTATGCTCCATAACTTCCGTTTATTTTTCACTTTTAGCTACTGCTTTTATATTTTATGTGAATAATGCGCTCAGGAGTTTAATATCTGAGATCTGTTATGGCCATAACATACTGAGAAAGAGAAACAGGAAACACAAACAGTTGGATTTTCCCACAACAGTGTAGCCAAATTACAACAACCTCGTTATTAGGAGTGAAAAACACAAAGCAAGCCACACCTGAAATGATCCTCAAACTTTAGACCTCGCAAACTTTTTAATTTCCCAGTAACTTTGTATAGGAGAGCTCCTTTTTCCTTGATGGTTGGGAACCATGTTAAAGTTCCATTACTGCAGATACGTGACGGGAGCGTGGGACCGAATATGGACAGGGAAAAAACAATAGAAATAGCAATGCACTTCAGATGTTTCATCAAACGTAATGAAGCAACAAGATGAAGATTTTCCTGACAAACTCTTATTTTTCTTTCAATATTGTCAGTAGATCATTTCTCTCATCACTGTATCTGTGGTGCTGAAGCAAAGTTTGGATTCTTATCTGTTTTTTAATTTGACTGCAGTACTTTGCAATTTCACCTTTTCAGCCTTTATAAAAGAAAAAAAAAGAAAGAAAACCAAGACTGTAAAGGAAAAATTAAACAATATTACAGTGCCTGGAAAACAAATTACCTTCAGCAAGCAGCCAAAACATCCAAGAAATATTAACCGAGCTATCCCCAAGATTTGGTTTCATCCAAAAATCATTTTTTAATTTGCAAAAAAAAAAAAAAAAATCCGTTTGAATAATCATTTTGTGACTCTTATCATCTGATTGCTTGTGGTTCTTTCCTTCTCATTGTGTTTGTAAGGATAGAAACTACAGCCACAGCTGTGGAATAAACATACAGAACGTACCACACAAAACAAAAGCGTATACATGTTTAGCAAAAGCAGCGGTGTTGCTGGCTTTCTGACTCTCAGCTCGGACCATCTGCTTTGCGTGTGAAGCTGCGGGAAGGACCGTGGAGAGAGGAGCTGAGGAGGAAGTGAAGGATGGAGAGTTATTTCATGAAGGAGTTACATTAAGGTCTCGTCTCTCCGAAGTCAATAATTCATAAATGCTGAATTGCTGAATGGAGGCTTCTGCCACCTCATTACACATTCACCACAGAAAGAATGGGACACACCGATTCATGCTGACACACCACATGCAGCATGGCCTTCACATTAAGCCACACTGTGTATTTATTGTGCGTCAGTGTTTGGTTAGAGAGGGTGTAAATGAGCCATAGGTGGCATCTGCGCATGTGTCCGTACGCGTATGCGTGTGAACGACCAGAACTGTATGTGCTGACTTGTCTGCGAGACATAAATGAAGCATCCGCTCCCAACGCCGCGTGTTTCCCAACATCGGTTCTCTCAGGGACGGCCACTCGGCACAATGAAATAAAAGCCAATCCAAAACACATGTCTTCAGCCTGAATACACAACTCATCTGTGCACAGTGCATAAAGATGTCTCCTGTGTGTGTGTGTGTGTGTGTGTGTGTGTGTGTGTGTGTGTGTGTGTGTGTGTGTGTGTGTGTGTGTGTGTGTGTGTGTGTGTGTGTGATTGCATCTGAGGTATTTGTTGGGGCAAGGCAGTGGCAGTCTCAGCCTTCTCCTGTTTCTGTAGCACTTTTGGCGTATTTATAAAAAAAAGCTATTCTCTGATAACAGCGTGCATTCCTAACATAACACCACAGCCAGATTTATGGACGTTATCTTAATTTTTTATGATATTTAAATGAAAAGTGATCATCATGTGTTATGCATCATGTCCAGAGTACTGACGTACAGCCAGGTACGAAGTCAGATTAAGTGATTGAAGCTTTTTTTTCCCTGTGTGTTTCTGTGTTTTCTTGAGTAAAAAAGCCAAATGCCTTCCCTCTTAGTAATTTCTGCTGAATTCTAGTTAGTTTGTGTCACTTGTGCAGATTTAATCTAAGACATTTTAATGACCATAATTCTTTAGTATTTGGTTCTTAACAGCTGAGTACTTTAAACTGTTTTTTGCTGCTAATACTTTTGTGTTGAGGAAACAAAATGGGTTTAATTATTATTAAAAGTGCAAAATATTGTTCAAGATCATTGTCAGCCGAGTGTTTTCAGAAACTTTTCTTCACTTTCTTCAGAAGTATTTTGTCACTTCATGGTTTTTTTATGCTTTTAGACAAATGCTCATGCAGCAGCTCTGTCGGGCAAAGGTTAACATATCACCTCATACACAAATGGTCCATAGTTCGAATGCTAGAGCCCAGATAAATGGAAAGTAGTGCTGTGGGATACTGCAAATAATGGCAACGATCAAAGTTACTTTTAGTTCCATTTTTTAGATGTAACTACTTTTCGTGTTTTACCAAAGATTTCTTTAGATTGCTCAGCAGGTGATTTTGTAGTTGTCAGTCATTCCCAGTACCTTCAGCTATCACAGCCATCTTTGCCATGAGCAGCATTTACAATAAAAACACAACGCTTCACACTGGCACACTGTCAAATAATCATGGGAGCTGTATTCCTTTTTTACACGAGTTTACACCAAATGTACTCATATTTTCCCACATTACCGCTTTAGAAAATATTAATTTTGCAATTTTGGTTGAGTAAAGAACCAAAACACTGGAAACAGACACAAGACAAAAAGAGAGGTCTGACTCCCTGTACGATCTAGGTTGACTGTTGTTATTAATGTTGCATTTGTTTTCTGCAGGGTACTATATGGGAACAAAATCACAGAGATCTCCAAAGGACTCTTTGAGGGGCTGTTCTCTCTGCAGCTACTGTGAGTAGAAACACACAGACGAGCACAAAATCAGTCGCATTTGCATCTCATCGATATTCAGCGGAAAATTGCTTACCTCAAACATTGTCATCAAAGTTGAGGCATCATGACTGAAAGCCATCTTCACTGACTTGCACCATTTGAAACACTCGTCAGAGAACGATAACGGGGTGAGCCTTCATTTCCATTTCTCCCACTCTCTCTCTCTCCTTTGTTCTGTCACTTCAGGTTACTGAATGCTAATAAGATAGCATGCCTGCGCGTGGACGCGTTTCAGGACCTTCACAACCTCAATCTGCTATCACTGTATGACAACAAGCTCCAGACCATCGCCAAGGGGACTTTCTCATCTCTAAGAGCCATACAAACACTGTACGTATGCACACACACACACACCAGACTTGTAGAGATAAATAAGAAAATGCATTAACTGGCAAGCTTTATAAATGAACAACCACCAACATAAACAAAAATCAATTGCGTTTTTGGAATAACGTACCAACTGTTAAAAAATACATTTTTGTCTGTACAGTACAACAGCAGTTTCTTTGCCACTGTTAAGAATTAAACTAACCTCTCTTATAAATCCGTCAGTCAACATGAATGCTTCAAAATGTTTCACAGGGAGGCAACATGCTCTCAGTTTTATTTCTTTCAAGAGACTCAATAGACGATCAACTGAGGAACATCTTTTTGGCTCTTACTATAGTCTCCTGTGTAGATACTTATTGCTCTGTTTCTCATCACTGGTTAGTGATTATAACAGAATATAACAGAAGAATAATTATTATTATAACAAAGCGATAAATATACAGACTCCTTGCAGTCACACACCTCATATCATTTTTAAGAGAAATAAATCCAGGTATTTGTTCTGGTCCTTTGATTTAAAGAGTAAAATAAAGGTTTTTGATGTAAACACTGTTCCAGTATCAGTCTTTGAGCTGCTGTTCACATACGTGGTGCTATTACACGCTCCCATTATGGCCAGCCTCAGAAAAATATACTCACAGCACGTCGGCTCACCTGAATGTGTTTTGTATGTTCTGTGTGTCTCTGTGCAGTCACTTGGCACAAAACCCCTTTATCTGTGACTGCCATCTGAAGTGGCTGGCAGACTACCTGCAGGACAATCCCATCGAGACGAGCGGCGCGCGCTGCACCAGCCCTCGACGGCTCGCCAACAAACGAATCGGGCAAATCAAGAGCAAGAAGTTCCGCTGCTCAGGTACAGACACGCACACACATACACTTCACTGCATCTACACACATACAGTAGCTTGCACAAATATAGCTATTGTAAATATGGTACATAGTAGAGGCTAATTCTTTCTTCTTTTTTTTACATTTCTGATCACTCCTACATGCACACACAAGACAAGCTGACCTCTCCTCTCTTTTCATTCTGTGTCTTCCTGCTGGGATTTTCCCTCAGCCTCTTTCTACTAACCTCATCTCCCTGTTGTTTTTAGCGTTTTCTGGGATTTTCCACACGTTTCATGCCAAACCACAGCCAGAGTGGGTTGTCTTTTAGTGTAGCCTTTTTTTCTTCTGTTTTTCACTTTGACTCTCTCTGTCTCTCTATTAGCTAGAGAACAGTATTTCATCCCAGGTATTGTACAATAAGCATGAGTGTGTGTATGTGTGTGTGTATGTATAAACCACTGTTTGCTCACTCACAGCTGATGCTTCACACTCGCACATCCGCGACACTTTGAGTGACTTGCCCTGACCGACACCTATTCAATGCCAAAACATGTTCTGCTAATGGTCTGTCATGCATTATAATGCACCGCGTCTAACCAGACACCAGATAATCACACTCTTGTCCTTGCACTGGGTTTTCGATGGTTAACGCAACCTTGATGATCGAGGGAGGAAAAACAGTTGGATTAACAAGCTTGGGTCGCTGTCAGCTGGGCTCTGTCTGTCTGGCTAAATGAAGGTAGCCTGGTGCAGCGATCACAGAGACTATATTTAATGCCAGTCCTTCTTGCTTCTTAGCACATCTAATGACAGCTAATGTATGAGCGTGTGTCCGTGAGCATCTGCGTCTGTTTTTTTCGCTGCAGAACATCAAAAGGTCACACAGTCATCATGCTCAGAGGGGTGCTGGGAAATATGTAAATGAGACATGCATATGAGATCAGTAGCAGGGCTAAAGGCGGTCATTACCACAGCAGCGCACAGAGGGGCCACGAAGTGTGTTGCATGAGAGAGCGTGTGCGCAAGCGTGTGTGTGTGTTTGTGTGTATGCGCGCACTCACTGCAGTCATTAACTCTGTAGCTCACCGGGGGGACAGAGGTTTCAAAGCCCAGATACCACATACGGGGCAAAGCTGAATAATTTAAGAACATTTTCGGTTGAAAAGTTGAATGAACATGTTTTATTCTGCGGTCCAACCTTGATATTGCGGCTAAGATCAATACACCTAAAATCCTCTCATTTGCATTTACGCTGTTGTCTTATTTCAGATCCTACCTCATTTTTCTGTTGTTGCAAATGAGGCTCTTTTATCTGTGTATGTATGCTTTTTGCCTCACAGTCTCCCCAGAATAGGTTTAAATCGTGCCGTGCTTCGACTAGAAGAGGCCAGGACGTGTGCTCGATAAATAGACCCGTTCTGTGTCACGTCACGCCAGCATGATTCTCGCTATTCACGAGTCATTAGTCCTTTAAATGAATCACTGCCTGGGGTCTGAACACGGACTGCAGCACAAATTGCAGCTTTTTTTATTTGCACTCAGTTTTTCATCAGCTTTTTCCCTTCCTGTTCAAATAAACGAGTGAAATCCCTTCTTCTTTCTCCTACTGCCTTTCTAACACACTCAGGAGTACACCATGTCAGCTGTAAGTAACACACACACCCCCATACACACACAAACACACAAGGTTCTTCGTCAGCTCTGAATCCCTCACCTCTCGTCCCTGACCGGCATCTGACCTTTGACCTCAACTGCAATGACCCTTCTGTGACTCCTCTTGTCTTGTTGTTCACCATCAACAACGATGCGACGAGAATAATAATTACGATTTACACTTTAGCGCACAATGGTTCATGTATTTTTATCTTGTTTATGTACCTATGGGGTGTGTTGGAGTGTGTGTGTGTGTGTGTCTGTGTCTGTGTGTGTGTGTGTGTGTGTCTGTGTGTGTGTGTAGTACCCAGAAGTCAGGGCTTCTCTTGCATTCAGTGCTGCTGTAACTCTCCTCCCACTCCTCCGTAACAGCTGCCCTGTTCCTGCTCTGCTTTCTGTGATGTAGACGTCTGTAGATGTTCCTCGAGCCTTTCCCTCTATTCCTGCCCCTTTTTGAACACCTTGTCTGATATCCTCCTTCTTATCATTGATCCTCTCTGTCCTCTCTATTTGCTGCAAATTACACATTTCCAGTATCAGGTGGCTTCTTCATTCTTCTCTCCTCCTTTCTCCTCCTACTTCCTCTCCTATGCCTCTTTTCATGTTCATTCTCCCCTGAGCTCCTTTCCTCCCTTTGCTCTTCCTCCTCCTCCTGTCTCCTCTGTCCTTCCCACCCCTGTGTTCCAGCGGAGGAGCAGTCAGTCAGCAGGTTGTTCCTTTGTGCTTGATCTAACCATGTGGCTGCCAGGTTCCTATCGTGGAACATGGTTCTTTCAAGCACCATGGAACGGCCCTGCAAAACCCTACAGCATGGCGCAAGAGACAGCAAACTCCTGTCACTCCCTGCAAGAGTGTGTGTGTGTGCATGTGTGTGAGCTTGAGTTAGAGCCTCAGTGTCTGTACAGTATGATAGATGACTACCTGTATGTGCATGAGCATTTTTCTGGTGAGATCTCAGCTTGTTTGTAGTCTGACAGGGCAGAAAACCTCCAATATCTTTGTTCTCGTGTGAGTGCATGTGCGTCTGTGTGTGTCTGTCTTGATCTTCACAGTCTGTGTAGCTTCCTGTTATTTTGATTCCTTTAAGGCTGCGATGCACAATGCAGCATTTTGAGCCAAAGCTTATGGGGATTGTTGCAAATGATTGTAATCAGCTTTCTTGTCCTATGACGAACAAAAAAAAAAAAGCAGCACACCCCTTGAGTAGTGTCTCTAAATTCTGCTACTGTGCTGGTGTTTCTATCGGGACCCGTGCCAGTAAATGCTGGGGTTTGACTCTTGCACATTTAGTGACACTGCGGTTATGATTGTGACCAGGTAACGAGGATTACCGTAGTAAGCTAGGAGGCGACTGCTTCGCAGACCTGGCCTGCCCTGAAAAGTGTCGCTGCGAGGGCACCACCGTCGACTGCTCCAACCAGAAACTCACCAAAATACCTGATCACATTCCTCAATACACCACCGAGCTGTGAGTCACGCTGCTACAAAGTGCATCTATGTGTGGGATAGAAGAAACCTCAGAGCCTCTTTCTCTTTGTTTCTAACCACCTCTACTTTGCTCTGTTCTCAGGCGTCTGAACAACAATGAATTCAGTGTGCTCGAGGCGACGGGGATCTTCAAAAAGCTGCCTCAGCTGAGGAAGATGTGAGTCAGACATGTCTTTAACGTAACAAGGACGTAACGTCAGGAAGTCACACTCGGGTCACACAGAGGAAAACTGCGACAGATGCGGATATAGAAATTAAAATGAACTATGTGTGTTTCTCTCTATACACGTAACCCCCCCCACCCCCTCCTCCCACCCCCTCTTTACATCTCTCTTTTCTTGCTGCTCTCTTACTTTCCTTCCTCCTGCTTCCCACTCTGTGTAGTAACCTGAGTAATAACCGTATCACTGACATAGAGGAGGGAACGTTTGAAGGAGCTTCAGGGGTCAATGAGCTGATTCTGACCTCCAACAGACTGGAGAACATACACCACCGCATGCTGAAGGGACTCAGTGGCCTCCGCACGCTGTGGGTACACACACACCCACACACTCACACATATGCATATGTATTGAGTATGCCAGCAATATCCAAAGACGTTCCCACATACTGTGACACTGTCAAACACAGAATAATACGAGCATGCATAATTCACCAGGTAACACTGCATATTTAGGTTTATGTAATGAGCTTCAGTTAATAGGTAATACGATCCATATGAGGCTGTAAAGATGTTTATTAATGCATATAATTTTACATTTTATCTACCTTGACAACAATCAAGGGCCCATGCCATTTTTTTCCAGGGGTCAGGGAATAAATATAATATATTTATATATATATTAATATATAATAATTAAGACCCTAAGATCCTGAGGAAACCAATGCAGATTAGATTTTTTTATAGAGTCAGTAGTATCAGTCTTAATAAAGCAACACTAAATGCTTATGAAATTTAATATGAGCCATTGGTTAAACTCAAAAAGTGCAATTGCATTGGTCTCATAAACAATTAGAGGAAGGTCAAGGCTTTTAGTGACATTCCTACACAGTTATAAAGTGTTAATAAGTGTTACTGTTTATGATCTTTAAGACTTATGTAGTGTTATGTATATATACTTTATAAGGAATTATGTGGGGTTTTGTAGTTATTAGCTATTAGTTAGGCCTTAAAGGCCTTAAAATAAGGTGTTATCTCATTAGGGCATAAACATAAGTGTATATACTTAACTGTATATACATGTTGTGGGTACACGCTTACCTATATACTGTATACTATATACTTAACTGTAGTACAGGTTAATTCATTCACTTTTTTCCTGTGTGTGGGTAGCATGCTGAGGAGCAACCGCATCAGCTGTGTGAGCAACAGCAGCTTTGTGGGGTTGAGTTCGGTGCGTCTGCTGTCACTCTATGACAACCAGATTACCTCCATGAACCCCGGAGCCTTCGACACGCTGCACTCCCTGTCCACACTGTGAGTGTAAACAACACAACCCACAAATGTGACAAATATAAATGCAAAAAATAATAATAATAACAATAATAATACTGCTGAGCACCCTCATCTCCTTACTTTCCTACTCTCCAGAAACCTTCTGGCTAATCCTTTTAACTGCAACTGTCACCTGGCTTGGCTTGGTGATTGGTTGAGAAGGAAACGCATCGTCACCGGTAACCCCCGCTGCCAGAGTCCTTACTTCCTGAAGGAGATCCCCATCCAGGATGTAGCTGTCCAGGACTTTGCCTGTGAAGATGGTGAGATGGAGAAAATAATAATGATATTACATGTCTCTCTAAAACAGCTTACATTTTTTTATCCCTAATCACTTTTACCATCAGGTAATGATGAGAACAGCTGCTCTCCGGTGCTGAGGTGTCCAGCTGAGTGTTCCTGTCTGGACACCGTGGTCCGCTGCAGCAACAAGGGACTCACCACGCTGCCCAGAGGCCTGCCGAAAGAGACCACCGAACTGTGAGTTTATAACAAATACACCCTTTAGTATAAAGCTTAACCAAACTCCACATTTTACAAGCTACAATCATAAAGTTCCCTATTAAATGTGCCTGAAAACATAAATTATTTAAGATCAGGTCCAGAGCACTTCCAGGGCTTTGAGATAATCGTTACTTTTAGTTTGGTCCCTTAACACTTTCCCTGCTAATGACAAAAGCAATCAGTGATTTCAGTTGTTGACTGCTTGCACTTCTACATCTTGTTCAGAGAACAAACATTCCACTCTGAGTCAAACTGACCCAACGCTCATTACAATTAGAGCTGAATCTCCAGCTGTGACCCACAGACTAAACAACGATTGGCAGTTGAAGAGTCCACAAACCAGCAGAGCATCCTTTGCTTCGTTTTTAATAGCATTCACACAGACAGTTAATCCACCAGGGTCAGGAACGTTTAGTGGATCTGATCTAAACAGTGGTTCATGCCAGCGTGCAACCCTGCACTGGTGCACTGTAGCTAATCCCAGACTGAATCTGTGATGCTAAGATCAGTTAAGGTCAGTGCTCCTTAGGGCCACACCACCTGCTTCAGCACTCATTGTTCATCTTGTGGCTAAAGATAGCTTTTTATAGCTTTGGCTGTATGTCCAAGGTCTGCATCAGTCGTCTGATGCAATATCATGAGACACTTGATAAATTATCTCTGCAGTGAGACTGTGCAGATGTAGAGCTAGAATAGCAGTGTAATGGAGGATACAACGAGTGAGTCTGGCAAAGAAATGCTGTCCTCTTACACCCCAGAGGCTGTCCCTGAGAAAAGTAAGGCCATAGCAGAGGTCAGAGTGGATTTCAGTAGTGTCCACAGAGAGCTCAAACTTATGGTGGATGGAGGAAGTTGAAGCCGTCCCTCTTTGACTTCAGAAAACCTCAGATTTATTACGCTATGCATCTGAATCAATCTCTTACCTCACTGGAGCTTGAAATGTTCATTCAGAAAGGTGGAAAACCACAGAAACACATGCTTATAGAGACACAGAGACACAGGAACTGTGAACTTAAAGAGAATTTTATTTCTCAGAAAGTCATCTGAAGACATTTGTGTTGTAATAATAATGTTGACTGGTATAGCTGTGCACCCATAATAATCAAAAACTATCCCTTATTTAATTCTGATTGTCTTTGTACAACTCTGGATCACTTCCACTTCTGATCTGACTATTTGCGATCGTGCACCTGAGATTTTAAACCAGGTCTCATACTTCCACAGAGTAAACATTAAATTTTGTTTCAGCCAAAAAAATGCATATACAGTAGATGAAGATCATTAAGATCATTAAGATGATCTTGAGCTGAGACTTTGACACAGAGAGTGTTTTTTTAGCTGAGGAGTCCACAGTCTCTAAGCCCCAAAGCAGCGCATCAGGTGAGGAGCACAATCAGGTGGATGCTCCTCATTCTTCTGACGTTAGTGTGGTTGAATTCATTCCAAAAAGTGAAAACTATTAAAACAGATTTATACTGGAACATCCTGAGTCGTCCATTTAAAACTGCGGCACTTGCCAGCTTGCACCAGTATTCAGCCATGAAGCCTTGAGGCCTAATTTTAATCAGTCCTGAAACTTTCTGATCACACTTGGTACATAAAGTCCTGCTCAACAAAAATCCCTAATGATCAGAGTATTATAATCTTGAATTAAATATCAGACCGCAGCTTTAGTGGTATTTTTTATTCATTCTACTGTGTCTCCTTTGGGGGACAAGGTTCTTCCAGTATTAACAAAGACTTAATTAATATGCTGGATTAATAGCACATTGTCACAAAGTGAGAGATAGGATCTCACCCGTGAATGTGTGTATGTCTGAGCGAGAGACGCCTGTGGGGATATTAAACTCCAGTGTTTATTATGGCTGCAGCAGTAATGACTGCTCACACTGGATATGAGGAATTTCCCACATGGTTAACACTTCATTTTCTCCCTTCTCATTTTCTCCCTTTGTTTACCAATCCTCCTCGATATCACCCCCGTGTTCCCTCGTTCTTTGTCTCCCTCGCTGTCTTTCTGACTCTCAGGTATTTGGATGGAAATCACTTCACTCAAGTTCCTGTGGAGCTCTCCAATTACAAACACTTAACGCTCATGTAAGTCTCACCCGTAGCACCTCAGTGGAGAGATATTGTATACTTTCACACAGATAATTAACTCCCACTTTGCCGAGTTTAGTACGGTTAACACACATTTTTTTAAAAAGCAAAAAGAAAACACTTAAGGATTGGGATTTGGTCTGTGCTTCTTGCACTTTGCTTTTAATCACAACTAACAGACTGTACTCTGTTCTATGTTGAATCATTTTTGTGACTTTGGCCCTGATGTGGTGTGACAGTCTGGGTACAATAGACTAAAGGAGGAGCATTACAGAATCCATATAGTCTGTGCACGCGTGTGGGTTTGTTCACGCATGTATGGACAGTGCTGCCTGTGTGGGTTTTATGTATCTGTTGTTTCCTTTCCAGTGATTTGAGTAACAACCAGATCAGCACGTTGTCCAACCACAGCCTCAGTAACATGTCCGAGCTGCTTACCCTGTGAGTCTGGCTTTACATATGTCTTTGCGGTGTGTGTGTGTGTGTGTGAGTGTTTGTTTTTAGGCGTAGTTGTGACTATGTGTGGACGAGAAGCTCATAAATGCTCAAGTAGAAGAAGGCCTCGAAAAAATGATAGCCGAAATCAAGAAAGGGTGACATGACCGCATGTGATTTTTAGCCAGTCCTAAGAGAGTCAGGGGAATCTCTGAAAGACTTTATTGCCACAAAATAACCATCGATATCATAAAATACTGGCTTCACCTAAACTACTCCAAAAATTCACTTTCAACCTATGTTTAAAAGTGCTACTTTATTACAACAACAAACTATAGTTAGAGTCTGGCTCAGAGCTCAACACCCTGCCCCACAAATATATTACATATAAAACTGGGGAACGATGAGTAAATATACAGATGGATGTTGGACTGGTGGAGGCGCTTAACAGCTGGCATCAACTCAGGGCAGCAGGGAGAGCAAAGATCCAGTGCAGCTGGAGATGCTGCCTTGAACTAGCTTGCAGCTTCACTTCATTTTTAATAATATATAAAGAATCATTTTGAAAAAATAAAACAGGAAAAGAGTGGAAGGCACTGGAGAAAACAGTACATGATATATACATCAGAGAGCAGTTTCTCCAGTTTATAGTCTGTGCGCCAGTGTGATAAATGTTTTGTCTCTTAGTTGCTGTAAATAAAAGAAACAAAATGCACATAAAAAAGGAAGAACACTTGCACTCGGAGTGCTAGATCACTGCCTTGTGAGACCTGCATATGAATGAGTGTATTAAACTGTTCATGTTTGCTGCTTTGCCTGCTTATCTCAGTCAGAAGTAGGATTGTGTTCTGAATTGTTTTGCTGCTTGCAAAGATTTCTTGGGGAAAAAAATCTGCCTTGTGTCCGTGCTAAAATGTTAATTCTGTGTGCAAAGAATTCTGAGCTACAACCGGCTGCGATGCATACCAGAGAGGGCGTTCGACGGACTTAAATCTCTCCGTTTGTTGTGAGTATCTGAACTTTCTGATCCTGGGAAATGTCCCAGAGAGTCAGATTAGTGCTGAAGTAATCATCCAATCTTTTTTTATTGTATTTCATCCTGTTTCACTTTTTCTTAGGTCTCTTCACGGTAATGACATATCATTGATACCTGAAGGAGCCTTCAAAGACCTGTCATCGCTTTCCCACCTGTGAGTAACACGCAAACACAGAAACATCACTGGTCATGTGTCACTGTGTGTTGGATAAATCTGCCCTTTTTTTCCCTATAAAATAACAAATCAAAGAAATATATAATCATCATGAATATGTCTGTCCAGTAACTGCAAGAAGCTGAAAAACACAAACAGAACAAAACTCATAATTAAAGTTGTGACGCGTCATCAGACAGGATGTTACCCGGCCATCTGCTCAGTGACCTCTATGAATGTCGAATGGAGGTCATTTCTAGCATTGGGAAGATCGTTCGCTTTAATTTTGTGTGTTTTCCTTTATCATTTACAACAAAATACAACAAAGAAGTGGTTTATGCAGATGCCACATCCTTATCCAGCTAACTGGTCATGCCATCAGTGATCACACAGGATTGTTTCTTGTAGCTGAGTAGCAGAGCGTCAGTGGTTATATGCTGTCACAGCGCAGAGGTTTACAAACAATTTTCACAATGAGCCAGGTATGCAATTTACACAAAGGTGTGCCTGAATGGCATAAATGTGTTTTTTATACGAGTATCTGTCTTTGTATGTTAAATGCACATTGTTTGGCTGTGTGATCACAACACTTTCAGAAACAATCAATAACAGAATCCATATTTTCCGGTCAGCTAAGATCCACATACTAACCACTTCTAGTATTAGCAATCTAAATAGTTATAAGAAGAATACAATGCACTGTGTTGTAATTTGGGGCAAATTACCAGGGATTTTTTTCCCCTGGTAGTCAATGAATTTTTAGGGAAATCTGCTAAAATAATTTAATGCAAAACATAAAAAGCCCACTCCCACTGTGACGAGGACGCCCAGAGCAGAAGCAGAAAAATTCAGAGAGTCATGATTATATATTCTAACGAGAAGTCCATGAAGCAGAAATATTTTGTTGAAAAGAAAACAAGCTGATGTAATTCAATGAAGTTTTGTTACTTTATTTTACTGTTGTTTTCTTTGAGTGTGGCCTCGACAACGATCTCATGGCTGAAATGAACAAAAGACAAAGACATACAGAGAAAGAGTGGGAGCACTGGGTTTTGCTCTCATTTTTAAGTGCAGTATCAAAAAAACTAAGCAGGCTGCAGAAAAAGCACAGTGGTCATACAGGGTGCAGATGCCTGGTGAGTTACCTGTTGGTAGGAATGTCTGAGTCTACGTGAGGCGCTCACAAGGATCAGCACCATGGTGTTACGTCCCCACTTGAAAGCTAGGCGAAGAGGATGGGGGACAGTAACAGTTGGATCCGGGTTGAAATGAAAAGAACGCCAGGCAGAGGTATTTAACACAAAATAAATCTTTATTATAATCAATTAACTCAATAATCAGATAAATGGTAACAACAGAAAGAGACAGCACTGCTGCTTTAATGATAACTCAGACAGGTCCACCCAAAGAGAATGGTGACCACTTCACCAAAGAAAACAACTATAAGGCTTCAACAGAAAAAGACAGCAACGCTGCTATTAACAATAACCAGGCAGGCCAAACAAAGTAATGGAGGCCGCCGTCACCTAAGCAAAACCACTGCCCAGTTGAGCTACTCACAACAAGCCACGCACGGTGGGGCTGGTCACACACACACAGCAGGCCTTTTCCACACCTAGGCTGGAAACACACACTGACCAACACAGAGGAAAATCCACCAGAAGCCTCTCCCACTGCTCCTACCACTCCACACTGTAGGCAGGAGAATCACACACATAACACGCAACGCGGAGACATCCAGTCCATCCCCAGCTTATATAACCTCAGAGAGGTGATTGCTGACTGGACCCAGGTGGTGATGAGGCCAATGAGCAGCAGCTGTGTCCTGGGGAGAGAGAAGAAGCGAGAGAGAGACAGAGGGGTGGAGCAAGAGAGGAGGAGGCGGAGAAAAACACCACGCCCACACAAGGGCAGTATCAGGAGGCCTAGCTAGGGCCGTAACAATGGAGAGTGCTTGTAACAGACTGGAGACTACAGGAAACTGTTCTAATACAATATAACCCAATGCTTTATATAAAATTATGGTGTAGCCACCATGACGTCGCCCCTTGGCTTTGTAGCTGAGGGTTGTGGTTGTCACCAACTTGGGTTTTTGAAACCAGACGTGACAAGGAAAGGGTGGATCAGAGTGACAATCCAAACACTGCCACTCCCGAAAGGTCTACTTTATTTAACACGGAAATAAGTTGAAACTTTGAGAAATCCCACCAGTGACACTGTTACCACCATGATTCAAATGCTCCCAGTTATTTCTTCTGCTGTCTCACTTTTTGTCCAATCGGCTGGCAGGGCTCTGGGCGCCAACCCTCTGTACTGTGACTGTCACATGCAGTGGCTGTCAGACTGGGTGAAGAGCGGGTATAAGGAGCCTGGCATTGCTCGCTGTGCCGGGCCCGGCGACATGACGGACAAACTTCTACTGACCACACCCTCCAAGAAGTTCACTTGTACAGGTAAATGGACATATTGTAGTGCAGCAATACAATGCTTTCCAGGAGCTAGACAAAGAAACGACACAATACGGTTAAATCAGTGTCTGGTCTTGTGCTAGCAAACATACATACACTTGAGGAGAACTCCCAAAGGAGACCACAAGTTGCCAAAATCAAAACAGCACTATGTATATATTACAGTTACTGTGATATTGTTGTCACTGGGCAAAAACGTTAATGTTAATATTAACATGTATATACTAACTCTATACGTTTCCTTGAGATTCTTGATGCTTGAAAAATGTTACTGTTAATCTTGAAACCTTATTCTATCACTTAACTTTGAACACAAGACTGAAATCTATTTTTGACCTAATCTGACTGACGCACTGTAGAAGTCCCCGGGCCTTGTGGTTTTCTGGTGCCAGGTAAAGTATCTTATAACAGTATTTTCTACTCAATCCCAGATTCTCCAGTTTGAGACAGTCCTGTCCCAGTTTTCCTCTCTGTTCAGTCAGAGCCGCTCCACTTCCCTTTCAACCCTCGTGTTCTGACCAGCACTGTGTTCTTGTGTTTTCTGTACATGATATGGTTCTGCAAAGAAATGTCATCTTTCTCAAGCAATACTTGTAATATATGAGCAAGTGAAACCTCCTCATGATTATACTAAACAACATAGTAAAAGTAACCAGACGCTTTCTTAGATACACCTTGCTAGTGCACAGTTGGACCCCTTTTACCTTCAGAAGTGCCTTATTTCTTCGTGGCACAGATTCAGCAACGTGCTGGAAACATTCCTCTGAGACTTTGGTCCATATTGACATGATAGCATCACACAGTTGCTGCAGATTTATTGGGTGCACATCCATGATGAGAATCTTCTATTTTACCCAGATGTGCTCTGCTGGAATGAGATTTCGAGACCGTGAACGCCATTTAAGTACAGTGAGCTAATTGTCAAATTCAAGAAACCAGTTAGTTGAGCTTTGGCATTATCCTGATGGAAGCAGCCATCAGAAGATGGATACACTGTGGTCATGAAGGAATAGGCTTGGTCATCAACAGTACTCAGGTAGGCTGTGGTGCTGAAAAGATACTTTTAAACACCAAAGTGTGCCAAGAAAATATCCTCCACCACCAGCCTGGATTACTGATACAAGGACGGATGGATCCATCTTTTCATGCCATTTACACTAAATTCTGACCCTACCATAAACCTGGCTCCTGGTGTGGTCTTCTGCTGCCGTAGTCCATTTTCTTCAAGGTTCGACATGCTGTGCGTTCGGAGATGGTATTTGAGAGGTTATTTGAGTTACTGCTGCCGTCCTATCAGCTTGAAGCAGTCTGGCCATTCTCCTCTGATCTCAGGCATCAACAAGGCAGCTTTGTCCAGAGAACTTCGGCTTACTGAATGTTTTCTCTTTTTTGTTCCATCCTTTGTAAACCATAAAAATGGCTGTTTGGGAAAGACTGAAGTATTCACAACTTCTATGTCACATTCAAAGTCACTTTCTGTCCATTCTGATGCTTGATTTGAACTCGAGTAGGTCATCTTGACTGTGTATATGCCCCTGGATTGAGTTGCACATGATTGGCTGATTAGATATTTGCCTTAACGAGTAATTAAACAGGTGTATCTAATAAAGTGACCAGTAAGTGTACATAGAATGCAGGGTAAAAACACCACCATCCTTGTCTTCTGCAGAAAAAGTTGACATTTGAAGCTTTTGCAGCTGCCTAATAATGTACAGCCCTCTGTGTAAATCTAGTCACTCTTAGTGTTCCTACTCTCCAAAGTGCCAAATTGTATGCATTGTTAATCATCTCTCCTGTGTATATGTTTTATTTGTGTGGATTGGTGCACCATATAGGCCCAGTGGATATAAATATCCAGGCTAAGTGTGATCCCTGCCTGTCCAACCCCTGCAAGAACGACGGCACATGTGCCAATGACCCTGTGCACTACTACCGCTGCACCTGCCCTTATGGATTTAAGGTACACCCAGCATAGAACGCAAAAGGAATCATATTCACCTGCTCTTTCATAGCATCTTTTATAATCACTCACTGGTAGAAAAAAAACCCCACACCCATGAGACAGGAACAAGTGAATACAACCCTTCTTATCTTTCAAAACTCATGCAGAGTACAAACTTACACATACAGACACGTAGAAAGACCTTATTCCTGCGTGAGCCAGATGAATACATCTGTGAACGAGTGTAGGGATAAGAGACAACACTTTCAAAGTCAACTGATGCAATAGGTGGAAATTTTAAGAAGCTGTTGTTGTTTGAGAGCGCTGAACATATGTGTGTTTGTGTTGTGCACGCAGGGCCAAAATTGTGATGAACCCATTCACGCCTGTATCAGTAACCCGTGCCAGAACGGTGGAACCTGCCATCTGAAAGAAGGAGAAGGCAGCAACTTTTGGTGAGAGACGTTCGACATATTTTATCCAACCTGGTTAGTCTTGACCGTCAGTTTCCTCGCAAGTTATGTTAAAGAGACATTTTCCTTAATTCACACACAAATACCCACCTGTTGTGTATCAGGAGGTACTACTCCACCTGTGAGGCTCTGGAGAGAGCTTTTTAAAGTGGACTCTGATGATGAAACTGGCTGGGACAAAAAAGAAAGCATTGCCGTGTTACATCTGAAAGATGTGAGCATTTACCTGATGGGGTGCATTGCATTATGGGAAATCCAAGAAAACGCATTAATGGATCAAACATTTTTTAAAGGAACTTCAATGTCAGAGCCTCACTTGCATCAGTTCTGACCTCTCTTTTGAACATTTCATACAATAGTATTCTAACTCCAGTAACTGTAGTCCTCTATGTGCTACAGGCTCCTCGGTGTACTCGGTGGTACTTAACTTTATACATTTTAAGTAGTGTTTGGTAAGGATTAGGGGGATAGAGCTAGAAGACATGTGCTCAAGGTGCTAAAGTAAAACTTCCTTTTCAGAATAACAGAAAACTTATGGCTGTTTCATTCTTGGAAGATGATGGAGCTGAGCGAAAATACAAATAAACATAAATAACTGTGTTACCGCAAAGCATCTGTTCATAAAACCAACCATCCAGAACACCATACATCAGCTATCAGATAGCAAGAGAGTACACGTGCAGGTAATCTGTGGTTCCTCAGCTGATTCCTCCATCAGTGATGCTGCACCAGTAATTAGAGGTGATGATGAAGTTACGGGAGGCGAATGGCTCAGGGGACTGGTTCTTTTGTGTCTCCAGAGCAAAGTGGACAGACCCGCTGGGAGAACTTTCTTCATTAGTCTATTTAGTGTTAACTGTAGGGAAGCTAATGCCTGTTTGCTTGCTCGTTCCGAGCAGATCTTAACAACGTACGCAGATGATTTAAGAAACCCCAGCTCCTCCCGTTTGTCGACCTCCATTTCTTTGCCCTCTCTCCGTATCCTCTGCTGCCATTTCTTGTCCATTTATGTCCGTATTTCCATCGGTGTATGATTTCTTTTCCCTCTCCAGCGCAGGGGGTGGAATATTCATCGTGAAGAGCTGTCGCCGACTATATAATGAGATATTAATCCACCCGAGTGTGTGCCGCATAAGAGCTCTTTATTAGACCCATAATATAGCGCTCTCAGTGTGTGTGTGTGCGTGTCATAGAGAGAGTGTTGTAATAAACCTGAGTAGTAGTTACAGAGTTGAGGCACGCTCACGTTAACAGAATAATGACTCTCTTCTGGGGATATGTAGATGGAGCTGACACTGCCGTTATGAGCAGCATGCATGGATAGTGTGTGTGTAGGTGTGTTTGTTTATGTGTGTGTGTGTCTGTGTGTGTGTCAGTGAGGGGATGGGGTGGGGACGGGGGGATATTGAATATGTCTGATATTCACAGGTCCCCACATTCGTGCAATGTTTGCTATTAGAGCTGCAATGATTACTCAATAAAATTGTCCACCCACACAAAATTAGTTGCTGAATATATTGGCAATTATTCAGTAGTAATCAACTGCTTACAATCATCCCCACACTGGGCAGAAAATCCCTACCTGGTGTCTGTTTGAGGCCACTGAGAGTATTGGCGAGAACAGCCGAACACGCCTGTGTATGAAGCTTGATAGTGTGTGCGATGGGACCTAAATTATATGTAAAATGTATTTATATACCCACAAGGGGCTGCTCTGAATAAAATCATGGGATGAAACTCTCAGCTGTGTGCTAATGCTGCCTCTGTGTCTCTGGTTATAGTTGATCAAATGCTGCAGCGTGAATACTGACAGGGACTAGAAAGAGAGCATATTCCTCCCATGTTAGCGTCTCTTCTTTGACTTCCTGTTAAATCCAGAATCAAATTTAAAATCTTTCTCATCACATTCAGGCCCCATCTTATCCTAAAGACTTCATAGTACCATATACCCTCAATAGAGCACTTCACTCTCAGGCTGCAGGCTTATTTGTAGCTTCAAGGGTGTTTAAAAATAGTTGAACCAGCTCCCAGTTTTGGATTCGAGAGACAGACATCCTCTCTACTTCTAAGATTAACCCTAAAACTTTGCCTTTTGATAAAGCTTATAGTTAGGGCTATATCAGGTGATCCCAAATCCTTCCTTATAGGCCTAGGATACTGATGATGCACTGAGTGTTTCTTCTTCACTCACCTGTTTGAACTCTCTAGGTTTTTATACACCACTTTGCATTGAATCATTAGTTATTCATCTCTGACTCTTTTCTACAGTTTTTTGTCCTGGCAAGCTAACAAGAAGCTAAAGTTTAAGCACACCAATGCAACCTTTATTTTTTCAACAAAATTACTAAAATTATTCTTTTTTTTATTTTCGGGCTAATTTACCAAATATTGGCTCTCTTCATCTTATCATAGATGAAAAATCGATGGATTCCCCCTTCTGTAAACCCTGTCTCTTGTTAATCTAATAAGGATGAAACAATAGTTACATTAATGTTAGTGCTCTGTGTAGTGTATGTGACCCTACAGGTGTTTATCCACCTATTTATGAGCGCTTGCATCTTCGTGTGTTTGATCTCAGGTGTGTGTGTCCGGAGGGCTTCGAAGGTGACGCATGTGAGATCAACATTGACGACTGTGAAGATAACGACTGTGAGAATAACTCCACCTGCGTTGATGGAATCAACAACTACACATGCATGTGCTCACCAGAATACACAGGTAACAATCACGAACGAAAAATTATAGACTGGGAGCAGATGTTGGCGGCTGGCATGTTTTCCCCGTTCTGTATTCCTATTTTATTTATTTATTTAAACACAGAAATACAGGACTCTCCCAGATAATGCAGGGATCCTGTATGTTTGTGTCATAGCCATCAGTTTTAGTTACTTCAGTGTTTTGTTCTTATTTTTTTTTTTTGCATGATGTCGGCCACTAAAATACTGCAGTACCCATAGGGACAGGCCACCATTACCACAGAGAAGAGGTGTGTCAGAGGAACAAATTAGAGCATCTGAAAACAAAATACCATACAATATTATGCTTAGAGGCATGAATAACAGAATTTTGTGGCTCAGTGACTTGAAATTTCTTACCAAAATGCACCTTGGGAATCAATCAAAATGTTACACCACTCAGCCCATAAAAAGTGAAAATCCTTTCTGGGTTAAATTTTGAAAATCCTGCCTTCAAGAGTTGCAAAATGAGGCAAATGAGTGGCTGCTTTAATACGCTGACCCCTTTTATGTGTTCACAATGGACCACGCACCCGCACAGGCATCAACATCAACTTCTTTGTCAAACTGACCCAAATTTTAATCTGAGGACAATCACCTGCCAAGCAGCAGTTTTCATCTGAAGGTTGTGCAACGTGACTGTCAGTGAGAAGTTCTGCTGTTATATTTTAAGGCCTCTGGGGGAGACTTCATAAGCATAAACAACCTGAAGTGTGGTGCTGTGAAAACACAGTTTTTGGCCACACCAGCCTGTCTGTGTCTTTGTATTCTCCAGACACTTCCAGAACTGGAGGACATGTCTGAGGAGCTTGGAAAGAAAAGCGTCTGGACTTCTTTAAGTTTCTTGAAGACGTTTCGCCTTTCATCCATCTTTGAACAGAGGGGGTATCTTACGACACCGATTGTCTGCCATCTATAATCCAGTTTTGAGATCCCTTACCAGACACCTTAACATCCACTCACATCTTGGGTAATTTGTTCTCAGCAAGTCACATAACAGGTTGGGGCAAGGTCTCACAATGAGTTCTCCCGAAACCTTGGCTGATTGTGACCCACACCCATTTTCACACCTTGGCTTGAGGGATTAGGCAGAGGATCAATAGGGGATCCATGACCCTCTTAGGAACACCCCCATTAGGGCTTAAAAAATCTGGGAATCTCCACCAGTTGCTCTTAGAACTGAAGAAGCTTCTTGGATGAGAGGTGAAACTTCTTCAAGGAAAACTTAAAGAAGTCCAGATGCTTTTCTTTCCAAGCTCCTTAGACTACAATGACCTGGGTGACTGAGAACCTTCACAGATATACTAGAGGACATCCACTCTGTACAGCAGGGACACAAGTCCTCAGGTTAGAACAAGAAGAGAGTCCCATTCATTTTCTCCCACTTATCCAATTCAGGGTCACGAGAAGGCTGGAGCCTATCCCAGCTGTCAGAGGGCAAGAGGCAGGGTACACCCTGGACCAGCTGACACTCAGCTCCAGAGCTAATACATAAAGACAGACAACCAATCACATCTATGTGCAATTTAGAATCACCAATCCTCCCACAGTCCATGTCTATGGACTGTGGGGAGAAGCCAGAGTACTCTGAGAGAACATGCTAACTCTGCACAGAGTTGTGAGGCAATGTGGTAACCACCACACCGCCATGTCAATCTTTCAGCTGTTCCATTTTCACAAGGCTCTGGGTGTGTTTAATTTGGAAGAGTTTTACACTCTGACTGAAATGGAACTAGCAACCTTTTGCCTACCCAGCAAATGTGTCGACCACTACATTATGGAGCGACCTCGGTGACTTGGATGGAAAGATTAGCCAAATTTAAATCAGAAAAGTTTTTTGGCCTATTTTCATTGGAAGGGTTGCCTGAGTTTTATGGCTGCAACTTGATTCGATCAAAAACCTTTACTTTTGAGTTTTTTACCAAACTGAAAGTTTTTTTTCTTTCCTTTATTGCCTTACTAACACTGACATTATCCAAACTGTAGCCGTATAGAAGCTGTCTAGAAAATAGAAAACAAACTCTTTATTCCAGAAATAGTCACCATGAATATATCTCCCACAAAAAGTCTTCTATCCTTACAGAGAAGTCACAAAAGACAAATGTTTTATCTGACTAACACTGGTCTGTTGCTACTTGTTTGTCTGCTTTGCACTGTGCTAATCATCTCTGAGTGCTAACCTATGTGGCGGTGTTCTCTCTCTGTCTTTCTGTGTTTTGCTGTCCTGTGTCTTTTCTCCCATCTTGCTCTGCTTTCTATCATCTGTCATCTTTTTTGTGGTTGCAGCTGCTACCAATGAGGTGGAGAGAGGTTAGTCTGTTCTTCTCTCTGTCCTTTCTGTCCCTCTCTCCTTCCTTCCTAACTTCCCTCATTTCCTGTGCTTTATCCACGGGAATGCTACAGATTCACCATACTGTATGCAGTCGTGCTCCGTGTTAGCAGTGCATGTCTTTGATGTATAAAGAGACCACTCTCAGATTTCTGTGGTTATACTGCTTGCTGCTTCACGCATACATGTGATGACCATTCAAGGTGAATGAGCTGAAATTAGAGGAACTGGCAGTAATCTATATTTTTGAAAGTAGAAATCCCATTAAAATACCCAAACTTACTAACATCTAGACTGCATTTATTCCATTCACTCCTCCAGAACAATCAAAATATATATTTTCAGTTTTAAAAGAAGGCTAATTTTCTAAACAGTCACACATTGTACTTATTATCCAGATTTACTTAAGTGGTGCATTTGGTGCCGACTATTTTCAGCGGAACATTTGGGGGTCCTGTGAGTATTTGTTTGATTGTACGATAGACTGAAATAGACTCAAATGTGCGTGTTTAATGCTTTAAAGCTATTTGGTTGAACAATGGAGGCTTTTGGTATTGAAGGAGTTATATTAAGAGCCATTCGAGTTTGTTTGAGTCTTTTCTTGGGATTTTTTTGGACCATAACAAAAACATACTGAGTTACATCTTATCTTTTTAATAAAGGTCATTTTAATGTTCAACACCTAGGAATGAAAGTCTGGGACAATAAGCCAGTCTGCTTTCTGAAACATAAATATCTAAAGTGGTATGTAAAAGTCGTGGGCTACCACTCATTTCTTTATATTTATATAAGAGAAAGGTGCAGAGATTTATTAAAATAGGCACCAACATAACTTAGAATACAGACTGTTGTACCTCTTTCCTGATCTCCTCTGTACCTACTGACAGAGATTTGAACCAAAAATGTCAAATTTGGGTTTGCGTTTGTTGGTGGACCTACACCTTTTTATGCCTGTCAGACTGTGTCGTCTTTGGCATTTTTCGTAGACTATAATGTCAGTGTGTTTTGTGACAGTCTGTTAGTAACAAATGCCTAACTATAAAGTTTAAAATTGGTTCTTTGCTAAGTTATCTATGTGTGATAGGACACATATAGGTAACTTGAGTTAGGTGCTTTTTTATGCTTGAATAATCCAGAGGTCAGTATAAATTGGCTTAATAAACTGAAAAACAAAAACATTTCTGAATGAAAACAAGTGAAAAAGTGAACAGCATCCAAAGGATGATTTTAGAAGGCCCGGAGAATTAAAAACACTTTAAAAACAAAAATTACTCTGGCTTCAGAAACTCTGGCTGCTGGAAGCAAAATGTGAAGAAATGATGGGTTACTCAAGACTTTTGCACAGTATTGTACTGTACATTAAACACCCAAAGTTACTTTTTACGGAACTAAAAACTTCCTTTCAGGCTTATGGTTCGCATGCATTTCAACCACGGTCTAATGATTTCTAAAAATTAAAAAAAACTGGTCCTCTGGTGTATGAAAAAGATATTGTAACACATAAAACTATGTTATACTGCCACTGCTCCATCTGCTCTATTATTTCCTTTGCAGCTTTCTTAATGTGAACAAAAAACAAACAGTTTATACAGCTCTAAATTGCCTGAAATAAAATGTGGTGAGTATTTAGCCACTGAGTAATGTTTGGCTCTGCAAGGCTCATTTCTACACATCTGACAGGACCTTTGAGGCTTCTCTGGAGCTCATTTCACATCCTAAAAGGTCGTGTGGGGGAATAGACCAATATTTATCACATTTACATGGTCATATTGTGACAAAAACTCACATAAAAATAAGAAGCCATCAAAAGTAAACAAGCAAGTACTCACAGTCTTTTAACAGCTCTCTTAATGACAGCTTTTCTTTAAAGCCATTATGCTTTTCTGTCATACCGAACTGTTTGCAGGGATCTTGGATGTAAAAGGTTGTCACTGTATGATATGAAGGGAAGAGATAATCCTAATATGATCATCTCAGTCAGGACAACTCTGTCTTTGAGTGCAGAATCCCCACCCACCTGCTGTTTGGGATGGGCAGCCAATCAGCAGGCTTAAAAGGAGGCTGGTCTTACATTGAGAGGAGCTAAATTTACATATTTCAGACAGTAGGTAAACTGAGTGGTTGCACCAAAAACATGTATCAGATGAATAATTATTATTACTGAAATGTGAATTATTAAAAACAAGATTTTATATGCATTAAGCAAATCTGACTGTTTTTAAGTCCATGAGCGAAAGAAATTACTGTCTAAATGAAGGGGCTTAAAAGCACAAACATCTCCTGCTGTTTCACACTTATACTTATTAATCCCTAGAGTGTTGTGTAATTATTCCCAGCGTGGACTTCAGGAGTCAAGGATACTGGTTTATTCCCTCATCAGTGATTCATTTGGAGTTCAGAGTTTCAGGAAGATCAGGATACTCTCTGGAGCATCAAGATTCCCAGCACTGAAATCATTTATCGGACCACTGTGTTGATTCTGGCCCACAAGAGAGTCATCCATCATGAGACCAAGCACCCATTCAACTGACACACACACACACCACACACACACACACAACACACACAGACAACACAACACATTTCCTTGCTTGACAAATCTTGAAGTTAAATATTGATGTGTTTTATGTTTTCATTTCACTTTATTCGTTAATGCTGTGCAAAGAAGAAAAAGTTGATGAAGGTGTGTGTGTGTGTGTGTGTGTGTGTGGGTGTGTGCTGTTGTGCTGTGTGTGCTGTGCCTGCCTCGTGTGTGTGTGCCTGTGTGTTTCCTAGG
>NW_027052126.1:0-20001 GCF_036321145.2 Pelmatolapia mariae | reverse complement strand
TAGTATAATACTTGTAACTCTGTCGCAGACAACAGTTTGATAAAGTGCTATTTAAAAAAACAAACAAAAGATTAGATTCTATACGTTTCAAAGATATATAGTTTATATATTTTATATGATACAGTACATGTGTGAGAATGACCGACGTTGTGCCAAAAAATGATCGTCTGCCAAAAACTGATTTCCGGTTTTTGCCCTAAACTGATTGCTCGTATTTATCCTGCTATGAATGACGTGTTGTTCTATGATACGTGAAACATGTCAAATGTATCCCTCATTAATGATATCAAGTCACCTGCCACCAGCAACATTCCTGTAACAAGGTAGAAGCTGCAATCAGTTTTTGGCAGTGACTTTTATATATCCTTTATTTATCCAGTTAAAAAAAAATCTTATTGACATTAGAAATTTATTTTTTAAGAGCAATCTGGCCAAGAGGACAGCAGACAGCGCAACAAATATATCAATTGTACCTACATTATAACCAGAGTTATAAAGATACTTGAACAACAGGTAATTATTGTATATATAAAACCCCTTAGTAAACCATGTTCACCGAAGTCTATTTACCAACATACATAAAGATATTACACATATTACACATGGAAACATTGGAAATCAGTTTTGGCACAACGCCAGCAATATTTCAATTATCCGTGTAATTAGCTACGTAATTTCTGAATGCGTGTAGATTAAAGGAAATTATTTTACCTGGACATGATTGTCTCTGATGAGCCTAAGGTACAAAACGTGCGGGCGACGACGATAAGGTTTTTCTAGCTCCTCGAGAAATAAAATTGTCCACACAACGGAGCAACATTTCTGGGTCCATTTTAAAGTTTTCACGCTGTGGCGCTAGCGAACGAGAAAAACACGCAAGTTAGGGCGGAGTTGAAGGCTAGGAGGCTGTTTGTTTGTTCAATAAAGTTTCTATGGAGAAAAAAAGGGGGCTGTCCACAGCCGCTCACTTCCTGACTACCCGTCCGTCTAAGGACACTACCTTGTGACGTAGGTAGGCAGTGTCCTTATGAGCATCCTTCCCCTGAATTCGGATGTAGCCTGAAGTTGAGTGTAGGAGGAGCAGCCGGCAGCTGCATAAGTGCAGATGCTGCTGCAGTCACACACACCAGTGTGACAGGAGTGTGAGAGAGATTAAAGAGACAGAGACAACAGAACATGTTCAACTATGAAAACTCCACTTTAAAACATTTAAACAGCTGCTGGATGTTCAGAGGTTCATTAAATCCAACATGACTAAAAACTCAAATGTCAAAGGAAATAAACAAAATATTTAAAGTCAATCATTCTGATCATGATTGTACTTTGACCTTTAACCTCTCTGCTCTGTGTTGTTTCCTCTTTCAGTCCAAGAAAACACCACAGCTGAGTCTGGACAAGACGTCACTCTGACATGTCGAGCTTCAAACAACAAGACCAGACGTGTAAAATGGAGCAGAGCTGACTTGAAAGATAAATATGTGCTTTTGTATCAGGATGGTCAGTTTGTTCGAGACGAGCAGCATTCATCTTTTAAGAACCGGGTGGATCTGCAGGACAGACAGAAGAAGGATGGAGACGTGTCTTTGATTCTGAAGGATGTGGCGATTAATGATGCTGGAACATACGAGTGTCGTGTGGCTCAAAACTCAGAAGAAAGCATGGAGCTCGTGAGTCATATCAGCCTGATACTTGGAGGTGAATGTTTTGTTTTTTGTTCATTTGTTTTTTTGTTTGTGTTTTTGTTAATGGTGGATTTTAAAAGTTTAACTTAAACTCAATCTCAAATTAATTAATTGAATAATATATTTAAACAAACAAGTCTGGTCATTATTGTGCTTTGAGTTCTTTATGTTTAGGAGTCCAGTTATTAGGTCTGGACGATATGGCCCAAAATTCCTATCTTGATATTCTTTAGCTGGATGGCGATATACAACCAGTGATGGGAATAACGGCGTTACGTTTTTCAGTAATGAGTAATGTAACTAACTACTATTCCTATCGTTACAACGCCGTTACAGTTACTAACAAGAAAACGCGGTCCGTTACTATTTTTCAACAAACAGACTGTGTTCAGTTTACCGCATCTTATATCAGTTGCACGGAAGTAGCTGTAAGTAATCTGGACGCTACAGCTTTAAGCAGCTGCGCGCTCCCGCGGACGGCAATCACGATCACTGTCTAGCACAACACCTGGAGCTCAGGGGGCAAAACAATCACATGAGTGCTGCTGTTTGACTGAGGAAGAATAAAGGAGTCGTGGTAAACCAATGACATGACCACTTAAAGACAAAGCAACAAGGTGATATATACCAGTTTTTAAATTGTGTTGATAGGCCACGTAAAACCAGAGTCATGATAAACAATATATTCGCGGCTTTTTTTCCTCAATAGTTTCGTCACGTTTACTGTCTAAGGACAGCGCAGCAAGCACTCTCTGCTTATGAGCAAAAAACCCAAAACAAAACAGGGGAAGTTTTAGGAGTGACGTCGAGAGAGAGAGAGAGAGACAGCAGAAAAATAGAGAGAGCGAGTTTTGAGATGTGAGAGATTTGTGACGTTTAGCGTGTTTGGAGTGTGTAGTTAATGTGTTGTCTTGTGTAGTGTTGTGGATTGTTTTGTGTTGTGTGTCAGAACAATGAGGCGACTGCTGTCTCCAGGTAGAAACAGGAGTGATACACCTGCTGCTGTCAGACCTGCAGGTATCAGTGTGGAGTGGTGGACAGAAATAATTTTTTTGGAGTGGCACAAATAATTTGTGTGGCATCTTATTTAAGAACAGCTGATTGTTCTGTAAATAGTTTGAAATGGTTATTTTAAAAAAAGGGTAAAAGGTAAATGGATGCAAATAACTTTGTTGTTTGCAAAACTTGTGCATAGGATTTTAAAATTGACAATTTATATTTGCATTTAAAGTTATGAAATATGATTCAATAAAGATGTTTGTGGTTGTTACAGTAAAATATATAGTTTTTTCTACTCTGATTTTATTTTTTTTGTCTGATTTTAGATCAATTGTGTTAATACAGTATGTCAACATGAAAACTTGACTGTAAATTCAGACACATGAGGTTGTGCTGAAAAGGATGATACCAAACAAAGCGAAGTAAATAGTTTTTAAAGGTGAAATATGGAGGGAAAATCAAAAATAGTTAAAAATGGCCAATCATACCCTGGACCGGTTAAACGTGTTTTTTTTTTTTTAAAGTAACGCAATAGTTACTTTTTAAGTAATTAATAACTTTTAGAATATTGTAACTCAGTTACTAACCCAGTTACTTTTCTGAAGAAGTAACTAGCAACTATAAAGTTACTTTTTCAAAGTAACTTGCCAAACACCGTACACAACATATATCTCGATATTTTTTTAAAGCCATAAAGTAAGAACAAAAAGCTGTGTCCCAGATGTCACACAGGCTAAAAGACGCTGAGCATCGACAGATTTGATTCGGTTTGAGGTCAGTAAGTGAACCAGAATTCATACATACGGGACACGCTGTCCATTTTTAGAAAATTAAAGGATTTTAAGTGCACCTTATAGTCCGGAAAATACGGTATATGAGTTTTGTAAGGTGGAGTCACGATGTGCTGAGTGGCAGGCAGGAGTTGGACCCAAAAAGCAGGACTCGGAGGCAAAACGTGAACTTGCAAGCAGCTTTTATGCTGACCAAAGGAAAACCAAACAGAAAATCTAAACTGGAAAACCAGAACCAAAATACACAAGAAAACATCAGGAGGATCACAGCACGAGGGAGAACTGACGTTAACGACACGACGCAGAACACTGGAGGACCTACACATTGGCTGTATCCCAATTCAGGGTCTGCAGCCTTAAAGGCCGCATTTTAAGGCCGATTATGTCACAGCGACGCGACAAAGGCTGTCCCAATTCAAAGGCTGCTCGAAATGCGGCCCTCAAATGTGTCCTTCATTTCCGTGAATTTTAAGGCTGTGGCGGTGTAGACTTCCTGGCCCAACATATCCCACAATTCATAGCGCGGCAGTCGGTGTGGATAATTTTGCCGCAGAGCGGAGCGGCCGAAGAGTAAACTGTTATAAGTAAGTACTGAATAATATGTCACTTATTTATGTCCAAATGTTTAATAATGAGGAACATTAAAACATTACTGTTGGCCACATGTCGGTAAAGTTATGTGACATTAGCGATGTTTGTACTTTCAGCGTTTACTTTGTTTTAAAGCCTTTAAAATATAATACAATAGCTGACCTTAATCTTACAGAGAATGTGATGATTTTATGGATAATTAAAGTCAGTCATATATCCACAAACACAACAAACTGAAAGTCAGTGATGCTGCTCGGTTTGCAGTCCTGAATATGACGGCACAAGCAGGATTCACTGCACTGTTAATGTTAGCTATGTTATATTGCTGCCTCTGTTCGGTGGTGTCGAGCCAAACGGACTTTAACGTGTGTTTGAACGAGCTGACGGTTCACTCGTTAAGCTGAAAGAAAGATGCTTTAATCACAGGAGTCACACATGTGTCCACTGGACCATCTGGAACTCTTCTTGTTTAGCACTCGTAATAACACAAACACTAAATCCTCCTTCTCTTGTGCTGTTTTGTAGCAGTGTGTACACCTGAGACTGTCACCTGTCTGTCTGTCCTGCACTCTCTCTCTGTTTCTTTCTCTCTGATTGTGGAATAAAAGTATGAACATGTATTTATAAGTTACACTTGTGTTTGAATCCTGCAGCTTATCACACATTTGATTTCCATGTGTGACAACTGCAAGTGTCCAGAGTGAGGACAGACTGAGGGACCCACTGCTGCACATCATCTGTGAGGCTTTGCACCCCTGATGATCCACCAGGACAAACTCAGCAGTGTGTGAGGAAGAGGAGGAGGAAGAGCCAGCAGCAGCTGACAGATGGAGAGAATAGACAGACTGTTCCCTGTTTGTGAAGGACTGCTAGGAAAGTTTAACATAACTAATTGTCTGTCCTGAATCAGTCTTATTAGGTAATGTTCATTATTATTATTATCATTACTTGGAACCCAAACCAAACAACACAAACACAACAGGGAGATAGAGATGGGAGGGGAGATGAAACAAAGAAAACATCACGCACGACAGCAGAGCATATTTACACATACCCATGGGCAGGGTGACCCGCGAAGGTCACCAGCCCGAGTTAAAACCAGAACCTGCTTGTTGTACCTGCTCCCACTGCACAGAACCACCTCAGGACCTCCACACTGCAGTTGCTGCCCTCCAGGAAGGACTGGAATCTTCTTCTTGCGGCTTGGCAGATGACCAGTGATGAGCTAGAGTGGAGAAAGTTGGCCTGGCAATCCGATGTTACCTCTTTGGAGGCTGATTCACTCTCTGATCACCCGGTGGTATCTGGCTTCACAGCCCTTTAAATTCAAGGGGGATTCATAGGCCAGGGGGCCAGATTGCTGATGTCGATTTCCTCTCCCGCGCATGTTTTGGGAGAAGGTTTTGTCATGTTTCGGCTGTGTGCAGGCAGGAGAAGGACCCAAACACAAAACTAGTGATGGGACGTTCTGTATCGAGGCTTTGAAGCTTGTGTCGAGTAATGGAGGGGGCGTTTCCGCGATGCGCGTATCGAGGCTTGCTTCATTTATGGGAGGAGCTGAAAATGATGACTTCCGAAGCCTTGCTGCCCGGCTGTACCACGTGACTGGTTCAGGAAGTGGTTCAAACTTTGCCGCAAGCTATGACAGCGATATAAACCCCTTAGACTTCATTCAAAATGTGAGTGTTTGATGGAGAGTTGTGGTTAGTGAGAGTTTGGAGGTTTAGGAAAGTGAAGAGAGAAAGTCAGGAGAGAATGGAGCCAGCTAAGAAGAGGAGGATGTCCTCCCCTGTGTGGGAACATTTTGATTTTATTCCTCCCAACAAGGTATGTAAATTTCTACAGAAGATGTATTTTCTGATGGCGCAATACAATTTATGTTAAGCTGTCTTTACTTTTGTACAAGGTGAAGTGTTTGCTATGTGTCAGGGAGCTGGGATATAACAACAACACCTCATCCATGCTCAGGTACTACAGAGCTTTGCATGAGAATAAGGGGAACACTGATTGTGGAGCAAGACCACGTGAGCCATCAAATGCCATGATAATATAGCATGCAGTAATGTTACTAAATGATAGAACAATATTATACAACTGTAATAAGTTACGTGTGTGATATTTATATTTGTGCTTTGTTTTTATTGTCTTTCCTCAGGAGAACAATCTCAAATAGATGAAGACCTGGTTAGCATGGTGATTGAGGACTCCCAGCCATTTAGCATTGTGCAGGACAAAGGATTTAAAAGATCTGTTAAATCATTAAATCCTAGCTATGTTCTCCCCACTAAAAAGGTCATAAAAGCAGTGAAAATTTAGTTTTTACAGAATAAAATGTGAACAGGCAGGACTGAGGCTCAAATCCTCAGTGTGTAGCTGTCCAAACCTCAACGTTAGAAAAGCACAACCACTGTCCAAACCCCAACCACACCTCACCTCACAGTAAATGATCATTTCCATTTTAAGCATTTCCAAATGATCATTTTCCATACTGCCAGTATAAATATACACAGTATACTGCCATCACTACAATATACATGTTTTACACACTTCTTTTGTTGTTGACATTTACAGGCTGTGTGCAAAATGCCACACTCTTCAAATTCATGCCAACTAATATTTTACGTCCAGTAGATGTCCTACTAGAGCAAATGAAGCTTCAAGAAGTTTTGCGCTGGGGTGAACCAATTGGATGAAAAGCTTCAGTGCTTCATGAAGCTTCATCTGCCCATCACTACGCAAAACTCACCACACAGGAATTAAACTCAAAAAGCTGCTTTATTGCAGAATGGCACAGAAAATATAACTAAACTAAACTGGGACATGGATAACTAACACACAGGGAAACACAGCCATGAGGGAGACTACAACACTGACAAAGAGAAACACAGGGCTTAAATACACAGAGGGATAACGAGGGAACAAGACACAGAAGGAGAGCACAGCTGGGAGTAATCAGGCTGGACGAGACAAGGGAAGCAAAACTAGAAACACTGACATGAGACACGGACCTTCAAAGTAAAACAGGAAACACACTGACTGAACTCTAGACATGCAAACTTAACAGCAACTGAGAAGACAGAACATAGGAACCTGAAACATGGGACAGAAAGGAACAGTAGACACAACGTGGACATAACAACGCCACAGGGAAAGAGTAAAACAAAACACAGAACCTCTTATAAAATAAAATAGGAAACATAATGAAACGCAGACATGACTACATGAACTTGACAACCTAACAGACATGAAACATATGAAGGGCAAGGGAGACTTAACAGGGGTTGGAAACACAAGGGGAATCTAATAAGCAAATGAACTTAGGAGACCTAATGAGCTCAAACATACTATAAACATCAAAATGAACTAAAACTCAAAACACTGGGTCATAAGACCCAGGATCGTGACAGGTTTCAAATCAAATCAAATCACTTTTATTGTCACGTCACATGTGCAGGTACACTGGTACAGTACATGCGAGTGAAATTCTTGTGTGCGAGCTTCACAAGCAACAGAGTTGTGCAAAAATACAATAACGTAAAACAAGCAAAATATAAAAATGGCTAATCTAAAAGTAATAAATATGTGTACAATATATAAAGGTATATACATTACTGAACGTGTGTACTAAATATGTTTCTCTACGTGTGTGTGTGTGTATATAGTGTGTATATACATGTTTTACAAATGAAATAAAGTAAACAATAAAATAAGATATATAAAATATACAGAGGTTGGTATGTGCAAAACAGTGGCATTAATGTGCAGTATGGAGTGCATAATGTTGAAGTTCCAGTAGTGAGGGTGAGGTGTCTATGACGTGTTCAGCAGTCTGATGGCCTGATGGAAAAAGCTGTCTCTCAGTCTGCTGGTACGGGACCGGATGCTGCAGAACCTCCTTCCTGATGGAAGTAGTCTGAACAGTTTGTGGCTGGGGTGACTGGAGTCCTTGATGATCCTCCCCGCTTTCCTCAGGCACCGCTTCCTGTAGATGTCTTGGAGGGAGGGAAGCTCACCTCCAATTATCCGTTCAGAGCACCGCACTACTCTCTGGAGAGCTTTGCGGTTGTAAGCGGTGCTGTTGCCATACCAGGTGGTGATGGATCCAGTGAGGATGCTCTCAATGGCACAGCGATAGAAGGTCCTGAGGATGCGGGGGCTCATGCCGAATCTTTTCACTCTCCTGAGAAAGAAGAGGCACTGCTGCGCCTTCTTCACTGTTTTGTTTATGTGTACTGACCACGTAAGATCCTCAGCCAGATGTACACCAAGGAAGCGGAAGCTGCTCACTCTCTCCACAGCGGCGCCGTTGATGGTGATGGGGGTGTGTACTCCTCTGCACCTCCGGAAGTCCACTATCAACTCCTTTGTCTTTGCGACGTTGAGGGTGAGATGGTTGTCTTGACACCAGTGGGTCAGGGCGCTGACCTCCTCTCTGTAGGCCGTCTCATCACCGTTGGTGATAAGACCCACCACTGTAGTGTCGTCCGCAAACTTCACAATGATGTTGGAGTTTCTAGTGGCTGTGCAGTCGTAGGTGTAGAGTGAGTACAGGAGAGGGCTCAGTACACACCCCTGTGGAGCACCAGTGTTCAGTGTGATGGGGGATGAGGTGGTGCTGCCCAGTCTGACCACTTGTGTCTGTCAGACAGGAAGTTAAGGATCCAGCTGCAGAGGGAGCTGCTCAGTCCTAGATCCTGCAGTTTCCTGTCCAGCTTCGAGGGAACGAGCCAGATGGCTCCCGCACTTTCCTGCTCATTGTGTCAGATGTTTAGTTACTCTTCGGCCTCATTTAGCAATAATAATACTTGTGATAAATATAGACTATTTGCAGCTCTGGAGGCCAGGATCACTGAACTGAAGACTCAGCTTTGCAGCCTTGAATTACCTGTAGCTAGCCAGACTGCTATAGCAGCCGAAGGTAGGGTAGGTCCCATTACCTGTCCCCAGAGTGTCCCTAGCAGCCAGGAAAACAGGATGGCTGAGTGATGGTGAGGAGGACGCATAGTCCTAAAACGGTGACGGTGATCTAACTCTGATAACTGGCAAGTCTGTTCTGAGACATGTGAAGCTATAGACACCAACAACTAACTGTCTTCCAGGGGCCAGAGCAGGTGACACTGAGGGAAATTTAAAACTGTCTGCTAAGGGTAAACGTAAATTCAATAATATTATAATTCACGTCGGCAGTAATGACACTTGGTTTGTCACTAAAATCAATATTGAATCGGTGTACAACTTTGCCAAAACAATGTCGGCCTCTGTAGTTTTCTCTGGTCCCCTCCCCAATCAGACCAGGAGTGACGTGGTTTGCTCCATGTTCTCCTTAAATTGCTGGCTGGTATCCAGAAACCATTGTGTGCTTTATAAATAATTAGGAAAATTATTTTTTCATTTCTGAAAAAAAAAGACTTTTACAGCCTGCCTCTCCTTCTTTTTTTGGAGTCAAACTAAAATAGTAAGGGTTAGTAGTAATGTGTGGAAAACCCAGTGATGCAACATCTTCAGTTTAACAACTCTAAGTAGAAACAGGTCACTTCATTCAGAGCATCGATGATTTACAAGCTGTTAATAAAAAAGAAAGAACAAGAGAACAGAAGAAACGAAAGGCTTTGAAGAAACCTGTTTACTGTTGTTTGAACTGTGTGTGTTTGTGTTGAGACTTAAATAAACCAGAGCCAGACGTCATCTACTCTTGACTGAAGTAGTCCACCAGTCCAACCACTGATGTCCAGCTGCTGCTCCCTAACTGTAATGGGCTCTATGAAAGTGTGTGTGTGTTTGTGTGTGTGTGTGTTTGTGTGTGAGTGAGAGAGAGAGACTTGTAAAGTTGAATATGAGGAATAAATGTGAGAATAAAACAGCTCAGCCTCTCTAACGTCTCTCAAACATTCACTTTTATCCTCAGATCATCAGCTCTGCTTCACCTTCTTGTTCACAACATGAACACATGGTGTTCATGTTGTTCTCTGCATGGATCACTTACACTTCTCTCTAAAGGATCTGTGTTCTCCACACTTCAGTTACCAGACATGAGCTCCTCTCATCTTTGGTTGTTCACAGTTTTTTTTTTTTAAATCACCACCTTCGCCATGTTTGAATTCACAGAACTGACTTGAAGCAAAACCTTCAATAACGGCTGAAAATGTGATTCACACAGACCTCATAGACATCTGTGAACAATCCTCAAGGTCTTTGAGTTTCAGGTTTGGTATTTGCATGACTTCACATTGCTTTCAGCCACATTTACCAAAACTCTCCTCCTGTTCTGACTGTCCACATGATAGTCAGAGAGAAAGTGCTGAACTCGTCCTCTGAGCTGTTAACGGAACAGATGTTGGCAGATGTGTCAGTGACAGAGTTACAGTTAGAGAGGTCAGTGAGCAGGATTTCTAACAGGATTCATGTCAGAGTTAATATAATGATGTCTGTTGGTTCACACTCACGGGTGCTTTGGACTGATTCCAGCTCAAAGAGCATCAACATGTTTTCATGTTTCCATCATGATGAGGAGCAGAAACTCTGAGGATTCTCCTGAACTCCTGACTACAGTAAGTCATCCCACAGCTTCTGCTTTATATTCTCCGTATTATTCAGTAAATTATAGATTATTACTGATAATTAGACACTTTCAGAGGAAGAAAGAGTAAAAAAGGACGTACAGCATGGAATAAAGAAATCAGTCAGAGTGATTTGTTTTGTGAGCTCCAGCTGTTTCAAGGCTGTGATCAGCTGATCTCCATGCAGACGTTACACGAGCCATCAGGGCTGATTTCAAACCCACACACAGTACAGAGCTGTCAGAATGAATGACCTTAGTTCAGTCTCACACTCTTTATCCAAGTTATCTGCAATGATTATTTAATCTAACAGATGGTGCTCTTCTGTGTCACACCAACACAGTGTGGACAGAGTAAAGTGAATATGCCACACACTCCATGGGGGTCATCTACTCATCACCATCTTAAATTGTAACCTTCATGGGACACAGCTGTGAGGGAGAACAAAAAAGAGCAAGAAAGACTGAGACAACATGTGGGAGCACAGCTGGGCCAATCACAGAGGACGAGACACAGGAAGTAGAACTAGACATGAGATATGAGGAAGAACAGACCAAAATAAAACAACAGGAAACAAAAAATCCTCAAAATCACAAAAGATCAAATAATCAGATCAATAACTGAAGACTATAAAGTCATGTGATTTGCCAGGAAGTGCTGCAGCAGCTGCATGCTCTCTCCCTGCAGACTATTTGCTGCTGCTCGTCTTTTCCATGTTTTCTCTGTTTCTGCGGCTTCTTCATCCTCACTGTAAACAGATGTACTGAGAGACTCCTGCATTGATGTTTCATAGGAAAGTCCAAAGAGTCTCACTGGTTCTCCATAAAGAACAAAGATTTGCTCTCTGTGGCTCCAACACAACTTAAAGACAATCAAAGGTAGACAAAGTTCTCCAGAACAGCTGCACAGGAGGTCATGACCTTTGACTTTATTCATTAGGACAAGTTTATCTCAGTTCACTAAGACAGAGTGGACGGTTGTCTCTAAACATCTACATGTTCAGTTCCTTGTACTTAAACACATCTGTCATGTTAAACAATGTGAATGTCAGAAGGTCTGTTAGGTAATCTGACAGGTTGATGAAGTTGTGAGCTTCAGTAGATTAACAGATTGTTAATGTTAATGTTCTGGATTAACAGATGGTCTTTAGTGATTTACCTGATGATGGATGATGTGGAGATCATTTAACAACTGAACCTGTTAAACTCTCAGACCTGCTTTAGATTTTGTGCATTTTATATTTTGTAAATTATTTTTTCGCCTCTTTTTTAACGATGTACTTCATGATCTGCATACAGTCCAACGTAACACGTCACAACGTAACACGTCACAACGTAACACATCAGAACGTAACGTGGCTTAACTTCCTTAAGTTGACAGTCAGACATTTTGAGATTGATTGAACGGCCATAAGGCAAATTTTGATCTTTATTTAAACCTTAAATTTAAACTTGTATTCAGGTTTAGACTCAGGTTCAGTTATTGAGTGAAAACACCAACAGACTCAGACATTTAGAACAAACTAAGAGTCAGATCAACAGAAACAGAGAACACGGACATGTCTGCTGTAACTGCGTCGCTCTGCTCCACGCTGATGTTTGTCCTGTTCGTCTCTGCAGGTGAGATTCAAATGTTAGAAGCTAAACTGAGTTTTACTCTGTTTAACATAATAATAATAATTCTCAAAGAAATATTTTCAAATTGATTGAGTTTGTTGGTCAGTGTGATAATGCTAATCAGTTAGCAGCACTGCTTTAAGGTGAAATCCTTTATTTGGAATCAGATTCCTGTCAGACAAGATAAAACATCATCGTGACCTGTAAGAAAGTACATACTGTATACTTATTATACATTAAATGGTAAATGTATTTTGTATAGCGCTTTACTAGTCCTTAAGTCCCAAAGTGCTTTACACTACATCCACCCATTCACACACTGGTGATGGCAAGCTACATTGTAGCCACAGCCGCCCTGGGGCACACTGACAGAGGCGAGGCTGCCGGACAGTGGTACCACCAGTAGGCAACGGGTGAAGTGTCTTGCCCAAGGAAACAACGACCGAGTATACATTAGTATTTAAGTACATGTTTATGTACATGTACTATTTCTCTCATGTCATTTTCTGATTGTACTAATTGTAATTATATATATATATATATATTTATGCAAATATTATTTGTACTCCATATCATTAACTAAAATCGTCATGGTATACACATTATTGAATCACTGGTCTAGTAATATAATGCAAGACTCAAAAAGACTAGGGCGATCGCGGCCCAGAGTTGGCAGTTCGTCTTGTAATTGGAAGGTTGCCGGTTCGAGCCCTGGCTCGGACAGTCTCAGTCGTTGTGTCCCCAGAGGGGCCGATGGCGTGATATGGCAGCCTCGCTTCTGTCAGTCTGCCCCAGGGCAGCTGCGGCTACACCTGTAGCTTGGCTTCATCAGTGTGTGGATGTGAGAGTGAATGAATAGTGGAACTGTAAAGCACTTTGAGGGTCCCTAAAAGTGCTATACAAATGCAATCCATTATTATTAAAAATGCAATTCTATACAACAAGCTAGTTACCTTTAGCTATCAATATATTTATCCATCCTCTATCAGGGTCGTGTGGGCTGGAGCCTATCCCAGCTGTCATAGGGCGAGAGGCAGGGTACGCCCTGGACCAGCCACCAGTCTGTCTCAGGGCTAACACAGACAGACAGCAAATGGACAATTTAGAATCTTCAGTTAACCGAACCCCACTGAGTGCATGTCTTTGGACTGTGGCAGGAAGGGGGAGTACCCAGAGAAAATCCAACGCAAACATGGGGAGAACATCCAAACTCTGCACAGCTGGTGCATTCACACTCAGGAGCTTTTTCCTCCCATGATGCAACAGTGTCTAACCACTGTGCTGCCCATCAAACAGTATATTTTATTTTATTTTATTTAAAAAGCATCAAATTAAACTGGACTGTTTGTCCAATCTGTTTGCAGCTTTAAGAAGTGAACTCAGTGAACCATAACCTGCTGTCACTGGTCAAATATTACTGTCAGTGTGTCTAGAGCTGAAGACATAAATACTTAAAGAAGGGGGTGGCTGTACCTCAGGTGATAGAGCAGGTCACCTACTTGTTGTTGGTTTAATCCCCGTTTTCTTTAGGCTGCGTGGCAAATTTTCTTCGGCAAAATACTAACATCAAGTTGCTCTCTGGTGAATCCATCAGGGTGTGAATGTGTGTTAGATAGAAATGACTGACATAGAAAAAAGTGCATGGATGAATGAAGCAAATGATTTAGTAGTTACATAATAAATAAATGTAGTTTAGTCTCTCCTGTTTAATGTCTATATGTAAAAGTCTCTGAGAGCAATGTGAAGGCAGCTAGGCTTGATAGATTATATATCAACCAGATGTATAATAATAGACTAGTTAAAGCAGAGATTTCACCCGTTGGTTTTTCTGATCATCATTTAGTGACTGCAGATATTTCTTTATTGATGCATTCTAACATCTGTTCACACTGGCGCTTTAACGTGCAGCTGATTCATGACGAGGAGTTCTGTCGAGCTTTTTCTGACTTCTGGTGCCACTGGAAACAAAGGAAACTGGACTTTTGCAATGTGGCTCAATGGTGGGAGGTGGGGAAAACACAGATAAAGCTTTTTTGTCAACAATACACATCACATGCAACGGCCACTGTTAAAGACTACTTTGAGGACTTAGAACGAGAGCTCAAGAGGCTAGAGACTGAGATTATAAGTGGGACGGACAATACGATTGATACCTGGGACAGTAGGAGGAGGGCTTTGGGCAAGTTTCTTCACGAGAGAGCAAAGGGTGCTCTTATTAGGACTCAGATATCTGCTATTAAGGAAATAGATGCCCCGACGAGGTTCTTTTTTAAGCTGGAGAAAGGGTTCGAGAGACACACCAAATGTTGTACTTGAGGCTTCCAGATGGGAAGATGACATCTGACTCGGTGGTAATGAGGAAGCTTGCCATTGACTTTTATGCCAGCCTTTTTAGTGCTGACGCGTGTGACCCTGAATGTGTGACGAAGATGCTGGTGGGGCTGCCACGGCTGGATGAGGCTGACTCGGCTGTGTTGGAGTCTATTTCCTTTGCGGAGATGTCTTCAGCGGTTCAACAACTCAATGGTGGTCGGTCGTCAGGAGTTGATGGTCTTCCTGCGGAATTTTACCAAAAATTCTGGTCGCTGATAGGAGAGGACATTTATGAGGTTTTCACGTACTGTATGACCACTGGGACCTTGCCAACAAGTTGCACAAGGGCAGTTTGACTTTACTGCCGAAGAAAGGGGACCTGGGCTTGCTCAAAAATTGGAGGCCTGTCTCTTTGCTTTGTATGGACTACAAGATTCTTGCGAAATGTCTTTCTAACAGGTTGAAGACCTGTATTGACATGATTGTTGATGTGGATCAAGCATACTGTGTCCCTGAAAGAACTATTATGGACAACTTGTTTTTACTTCGAGACATTATTGATCTGGCCAAGCTCAAGGACTTGGATGTGGGGTTTTTATCTCTGGATCAAGAAAAGGCCTTTGATAGAGTTGATCACCACTATTTGTTTAAAACTTTGGAAGCTTTTGGGTTTGGGAGCATTTTCATTTCTTGGATCAAATTATTGTATTCAAACGCTGCTGTCATGTTAAAGGTAGGGGGAGGGTTAAGTCGGCCTGTTCCAGCTCAGAGGGGCATCAGGCAGGGTTGCCCTCTTTCTGGTATGTTGTATACACTGGCCATTGAACCCCTTTTACACCATCTTAGACAGGGACTCTTAGGTTTTACCTTTGACGAAGCAGGAAGTCCAGTAAAATTGTCTGCTTATGCTGATGATGTTACGGTTTTTATAACCAGTCAGTGTGATGTTACAACACTCAGAAAGACACTGGACTTGTATGAGCGAGCATCCTCCGCAAAGGTTAACTGGTCAAAGTGTGAAGGTTTCATTTTGGGAGGGTGGGTTGATAAAGAGGAGCCAGTGTTACCGGCAGAATTACAGTGGAACAGGGAGGGACTGAAGTGTTTGGGAGTGTTTTTGGGAACTGATGCTTTTCAGGGGAAGAACTGGGAGGGTGTTGTTGAACAGATTGCTGCCCGGTTGTCTCGATGGACTTGGGTCCTGCCACAGTTGTCTTACAGGGGAAGGACTTTGGTTGTTAACAACCTGGCCGCTTCTGTACTCTGGCATCGTGCCACTGTTGTTGAACCTCCAGCCTCTCTTCTCAAGGAGATACAGAAATGACTGGTTAATTTATTTTGGGGAGGGTTTCACTGGATCAGGTCTGCTGTGCTGTCTCTACCTGTGTCAGAGGGGGGTCAGAGTCTGATTGACCTTCGCAGCCGTATCACAGCGTTTCTTCTTCAGACAGCACAGCGTTATCTTTATCAAGGACAACAACCACCCTGCAAGACTGCATCTACGCTGCTTCACAGAATAAAGGACCTTGCATATGACAAGCACCTGTTTCTTCTAGACTTAACTGGCATGGACCTTTCGCAGACCTCTGTTTTTACCAGTCCGTTTTGACTGCTTGGAAGACTGTTTTTAAAGTACAGAGAGACTGTTCTCAATTTTATGGTGATGTTGGTGAGGAGCCTCTTTTTTACAATCCCTTGGTGCCAAGTAGGATGCTCAGCACTGCTAGTGTGCAGAGGTTCCTCGTAAATGCTGGTCTTACCAAGCTGGCGGGCCTGAGGACGGCAGGGCAGTGGAAAACGGCTGCCAAGTTGGCTCAGGAGACTGGGATCAGGTCTCTGCGCTTTCTGGAGAAGCTGGTGGAAGAAGTCATGGGTGGTCTTCCTGGACTCGTAAGGGCTGCGCTGGAGAGTCGCTCTGCAGGTGGTCAACCAAGTTCAGCTGACTTCCCTTCGCTGTCTGTTTGTGCTGCAGTTGGGGAGCAGGATGAGGAGGGAGGCTGTCTTCTTTCCTTTCGAACACCTGTTCTGGGTGACCTGTCAAGGATTTCAAAGAAGGCTACATATGAGGTGGCTGTAAAGGTGCTGAACAGGGGATTGTTGGCTGGTGTTCTGGAGTCGAAGTGGTCAGGTGTGTTGGCTCCGGGGTCATCTCCGAGGGGCAGCTGGAGGTCCCTGTACAAACCTCCCATAGAGAAACGCAGTGCGGATCTCCAGTGGAGAATAGTGCATGGGGCCGTGGCTACGAACAGACACGTGGCACATATGGATCCACGAACAGGGAACCACTGTCTTTTCTGTCTGATTGAGGAAACACTGCAGCACCTGTGGCTTGGCTGTTCCAGGCTAGCTGGCCTTTTTTCATTGCTGCGGCAGTGGCTTGCTGGCCTTGGGAGTGTTTTGGAGGAGGGTCTCTTTATCCTGGGTCCGAGGTACTCTGCAGCGCAGCGTAGGAAGGTTTGCTTGATTAATTTTTTAATAGGTCAGGCGAAGATGAGTATATGGCTCACAAGGAGGAACAAAATGAAGGGAACAGGATCTGTTAATTTAGAACTTATGTTTAAAGGGTTAGTGGGTGCACGGTTGAAAGTAGAGTTTGTTTATTACAAGATGGTGTCCAACATTGAAGAGTTTGTCTCTATTTGGGGCATTAATGGAGTTTTGTGCAAAATAACTGATGATAATTTAGTTTTGAATTTTTGAAAAGAGCCGAATGGAGTGTTTCCTGGTTTTGTTTTGTTTTCTGTGTTTATTGTATTTGGGTGGGGTTGATGGTGGGAGGGGAGGGTTGTTCATATGTTGATTTGGCATTCTTTTCAGTTATGGTTGTGAGTTGAAGTATTGATGTGATAAAGGTGTGTTAAAGGTCTCTCCCTCTCTGCTCCTCTCCCTCCCTCTCTGTTCCTCTCTCTCCCTCTCTGTTCCTCTCTCTCCCTCTCTGTTCCTCTCTCTCTCTCTCTGCTCCTCTCCCTCCCTCTCTGCTCCTCTCCCTCCCTCCCTGCTCCTCTCTCTCCCTCTCTGTTCCTCTCTCTCCCTCTTTGTGCTGATAATCAAACCAAACACCAACATCATCAAATATACAGTTGAAACTAGATATTTGCACACTGTTCAGATAAAAACAAAAACACTTTTTAATAGTAAAAAAAAACATCGAATCAGACAAAATTTTTATTTTTTTTAGATTCATAAATATATATATATATAAAATAACTAACTTTAAGAGTAAAGAGAGAAACTTTCTGTATTTCTTAACTGCAAATGGCACCAAATTGTATTCAAAATTGAGCCACACTTATGGAGCTCCACAATTCTTTTCCTGGTGTTTTGGCTGACATCTCTTGATTTTCCCATGTCACAGAAACAGGCTCTGTGTTTTGCCTTATATGCATCCACAGCTGTGCCACCAATTTACTCACATGGACTCTACTAACCTATCAGAAGCTTCTTCAGCTCAGAATGGAATCGTCTGGAGTTTTCTTATTAATTATCAATAAACTTAGTGTATATGTACTCCTAAATTTGATGAAAGTGATAAAAATAGACAGCTCTGTCTCTCTTTATTCTGACTTTTAACAAATTTCAAAGATATTTCAATATTTACTTATCTAAAACAAAAAAGTTTGAGATAAATATCGTGGCTCAAGATTTGGCAGTTTGTCTTGTAATCGGAAGGTTACCGGTTTGAGCCCCGGCTCGGACAGTCTCAGTAGTTGTGTCCTTGGGCAAGACACTTCACCTACCACCTACTGGTGATGGGCCGATGGCGTGATATGGCAGCCATGCTTCTGTCAGTCTGCCCCAGGGCAGCTGTGGCTACAACTGTAGCTGTAGCTGCCTTCACCAGTGTGTGAATGTGAGAGTGAATGAAAAGTGGAATTGTAAAGCGCTTTGATGGTCTTGAAAAGCACTATATAAATGCAATCCATCATTATTATTAAATTGATGTTTAACAGTAAAAAAAAAAAAAAAGTGTAAATATCTGGTTTCAACTGTGAATATAATGCTGTGTATTGAATATTCTCAAAAGAAGCCCCGTATGTCCATTGTTGTGTTCATCAGTACATTACTGAAACTGGTTTAGAGTGCAACTGAAAATATGAAATAAACACACGTAAGCTAAGACTCTCTAAATAAAACAACATTGTTGTTGTTCGGCTTTTCATTTCGCCATTTGTTGATTCAATTGAAGAACAAGTAACGTAATATGGGTCAAGTGATCAGTTTGATATCAATCTTTCGTGATACACCGTCATATTTACATTATTTGTACAGTATGAATGACTTGCTTTGGTACCTGGTCAAACTTAAGCTCTCCTCTGTCTGCAGCAAACTCACAGGCAGCAGCTTCTCCCCCCTCGCTCACATGTGTAAGTGCTCAGTCGCTTCGTGCCTGAGCTCGGATCATACCAAAATTATGGCGCACAGTGTGCGCTATGTTCTTCGAAAATTGTGTGTAGTTTTTGTTTTATACAGTTGTCGGTCAGGCATCTAACTATGAAAAAATTACACTCCAAAAGACCCCGGGCTTCTGACAAAACAACCCGGGCTTAAGCCCAGTAAGCCCCGCCCCCCCGCTCCGCCACTGGATGTCACAGAAGTCAGACTTGATTGAAATGAAGATTGTGAGATAGAATTTGAAATGTTGGAGTCACATAAATATAAAAAGTGAAATTACTGGAAGAAATTCTTCACATAATTAATATTGACTTTGAATGAACTGATAGATTTTGTGCAGTTTCCAAATGATGTCTACATGATCCTTCCTGTGTTTAAAATAAACAGCCCTGTCTTGAAACACCTGCAGCTGAAGTGTTTTATTTCTATCAGAAACAGGATGCTGGACGCCTGCAGAGCTGTTAGCTTCAGTTAACCACAGACCACAAACACACAGTCCAGCTCACAGTGAACAACACTCAGTAAGGACAGAGTTAAACACACATGATATTCACACAGTCAGAAACAGTCTTCATGAACCTGTTTCTTGTTTTAGCCATTATCCCAAATCTAAGTAAATTATCTGAAGGGTCAAAGGTCAAAGGAAATGTCCTCATCATCCAAACTCATAAAAACTGTCACTCTGACTTTAAATAAATGTTTCTACACCAAAGTCCTGACAGAAGCAAATCTAACCACTCAGCAGCCATGTTGGTGACACATGTGGGCAGATGTTTGGGCAGTTACTTTGAAGCCTGCATCTAAATGCTGATGAATAAAATGCAAACACAGAGGCTTCAAAATGACGAATCTCAAACCATCAGGTGGTGTCACAGTGCCTACACCTGTCTTTTGCTTAGATTTGATGGAACAACATCATAGAGATAAATACATTTACTGCATCTGTACTACAATGAAAAGCAGCTGAAACTGTTGTAAACTTCAACACGAGTCACAGTCATGTTTCGCTGTTTCAGAGGTGTTGATTGGCTCTTTGGGACCTTTTGGAGAAAACACTGAA
>NW_027052125.1:0-24313 GCF_036321145.2 Pelmatolapia mariae | reverse complement strand
CCTACAGCCGTTAAACAGCCTGCCTCCATGTTTTCGTTTCTACATATCGAGAGTTTGAGCAGACAGGGGTGGGAGTTTTTTCTTTTTTTTCTTCAATGATATCAGTTTAGTTGGTAAAAACTTGTGATGACTGCTACACCTAAATGGATGCAAATGGAAATCTCTCCCAGCCAACCGAGACATGGCTACCTCCTGGAGAGCACCCAGAGAGAAAGTGAGAGAGGCTGGGGATTGGTGTGAGTAGATGAAAAGGACTTTGCACTGTATGTGCTGCTACCCTCTGTTTACAAATGCAGATCACTGGTGGAGAAGCACATAAACCTTTCTATATCCTGCTGTTAAAAAACTTATTTCCTACGCTCTCCCATTTTTTCTGCTCCCGCCTCCCCCCGCTGTCATCGTTAGAAGTGATCTTCAGTATATGTAATGAGACTGGTGTAATCTAATGCTCTGTCTCTCTATCTACAAATCCAGATGATCACATGATTGCCATCGTATCCTCTCTCATTCATACTAAAAATTCAGAACTCTTTCAGCCATTTCAACTGAAGGTAAAAATAAGACAAAATTGTATATGTCAAAGATGTTCTAGCAAAGAAAAAAAAACACATCCTCTTCCTGTGTCTTAAACCAAGATGGTCAACATTACTAGCTGCTGACAGATGTTCTTATTCTATGAGATGCAATGTTCAGGTGTAATTTTTCTTTTTGTATTATCTTCTTTGCTCCCTCAAAGCGCCTATATTTAAGCTGGGGAGAAGATTATACATTTCTCCATGTTGTTTTTTTTTACAAGTCCAAGTAAAAAGTAGATTATTGGATTAGTTTTCTATATATCTATATATATAAATACTATATGACTATTATTTTTGACTTACTGGTATTAGAACTATTATATGAAAATGCATATGATACAGTATATCAAATAATAAATAGACTTCTTTATCTAAAAGTGGATTGTTGGTTCAATTTTTATTTGTGTGCTGATTGCGTGAGTGAGCTTTGCAGTTAAATGTCAGGTTGGAGTATAAGTTGTTTCACTGCTGCTGTAAATCAAAAGTTAACCCTTTAAACCCTAACCCGTCACCGGTGACGGTTAACATTTTTAGCAAGGGTGGGCAACTCCAGGCCTCGAGGGCCGGTGTCCTGCAGGTTTTAGATCTCACCCTGGGTCAACACACCTGAATCAAATGATTAGTTCATTACCAGGCCTCTGGAGAACGTCACGACATGTTGAGGAGGTAATTTAGCCATTTAAATCAGCTGTGTTAGATCAAGGACACATCTAAAACCTGCAGGACACCGGCCCTCGAGGCCTGGAGTTGCCTTCCCCCGGTTTAAAGGGTAAATTAGGTCAGGTTTTAAAGGGTTAAATGGAAAAAATCATTCATCAACATAAATATAACTTTAAAGTAATCAGTCACTTGCAATACTATGAGCAGTTGCAAGAAATCACATGTTAAACATGATAACCCGAAATGTAGCCACATCTCATTCAGTGAGATGGTAGACAATAGTGTAAAAATGGAAACAATTTCCTATTGAATCACAGTTGCAGTTTGCTCTTCCTTCCTCTGCAGCTATAACCTTTCCTCATATCCTGCAACATCTGCTGCACTGCTAAGAATTTCTGTTATAGCTGTGTGCTAGTCAGTGTTTACAGTAAGGGTACGGGTGACACACCGGTGTCCATGACACTCAGGTAAAACAAACAAACATTGGTTTTAAATAATTATGTAACTATTTAATACTGAGTTGCAAATAAGTTGTCTAAAAGACACCTGGGCATTTTCGCAAACGTCAGCTTAACAGAAGAAAGCAATGTGCTCGTTAGGCGCTACACTCAATAGTGCATTGATGCATATTTGGGAACAGTATGAGAACAAGACAGTATGGGCAAAAGACAGAATGACTGGGATTATCACAGAAAAAATAGAGTGTCTGTGTTCATTGTAATAAAGGAAAATGTCAGCGTTTGCAGCACTGTCATTCACTGTTTTAATGTATCTGTGATAGAGTAAGGACAAGAAGGCTCTAAGGCACAGGGGAATAACTTCTTCCTGCTCTGGCTACACAGACAAAGTATTACCAGACTTCTTATTTGATATTAGTCTTGGAGTTATGTATCCAAGTCAAGGTCAAAAAAGGTCAGGTATGGGCATAAATACAGTTGTATTAGACTCTCACTGGGTTGAGCTATACACTACCCTAATAGTGAAAATAATTGACGTTGATCTGGTTTGATATGATTGCTCAGAGTCATTAGGGTTTACTAATATGTCCCAGAAAATCTCTTTAATGAGGGTCTGTCTTTCACTGGTATTTAAATCACATATCTTTACACTGCACATATGGGAAGTCCTGCTAAGGAGATGGAAGGATCTATAATGTCTGATGGAACTGGGTGATTGCCTTATGTAGTAAGTGTTAAAGTGAAAAGGAAAAACATACGATGCAAACAAACAAATACATCAACGTGTGCACATCCTGTCTTAGTGTGTTGTGTGTCTGTGTGAATTTATAAAGGGAAGTGTGTATGTGTGTGTGTGTGTGTGTGTTGTTCCAAATACAGTCATCTATGAGGTGTGCGCATTTCAGCGAGCCAGTCAGCAGCAGGTTGATTAGGACACACCCATGCCTGTTTGTCCAGGACAAAAAAAGTGTGCGTGCTTTTATTGATTTGTGTGCATCTGTGTATGTGTTCCTATTTCATGATATAAAGCTGCAGGTTATGTGTTTGCGTAAGTGTGTGGGTGAGAGCATGCAGCGCCCTGATCTGCTCTGCTGCATTGCAGCACGTCCTGCCCAACCCGAGGTCGCCGTCGTCCTCCGCCAGGGCATTCTTCCAAGGTCGCAGCAGGTCAATCCTCCCCATCTGCATACCCAGCCACTGCAAGGGTAAATCTATAAACACCACACCAAATCTGTCAGCTGTTAGAGCAATGAGACACCAGTAAGAACTAACACAGAGATCAGACATGTAATCTACCCAGACGACCAGTCAATCAACCAGGAAAAGCCATCAACACAAAATGAACTACTGCCACAAACATTTTATATGCAAACACATGCAGCTGGAGTCAGATACAGTGACACTTTAACTGGGAAGGTGTTAGCCTAAAGGAATTTAAACAGGGGAGTGCTTGGTTTGTGCAGTGCTAATGTGTGTGTGTATTCTGCTTTAGACTTGGTAGAATTTAACAAAATTACTGGCAGAGATAATATGACTTCTACATGACTAGATACTAGATTATATAAGGTTGAAACTCTGTTTAAAATTTTCTGGGAAGTGTGCAGAATTTATTATTTATAAGTCAAATGAAAAAATTCGATTTTTCATTTGTTACTGACAGAGATCTGACAGAGTAAGATTCATAGCTGTGTTTTGACCCTACAAACCCTTCTACTTACTGTAAAAAGTACATTTATTACTATGTCTTGTATTGGGCAAATTTCCCCCGTGCTCCACATTAAGCTCTTTTACATTAAAAGACTGGTATTACTGAGAGCCAGAAGTAGGCTGTCTGGATGAGGATTCAGTAAAGAGTTTTAGGATAGACAAAAAGCTTTTGCAGCCATGCTTAGAACTTTGGGAAATCCATCCATGAGACTTATGCAGTCATTACTGACTTAACACTAATAGTAACACATATCACAACCATGCATGCTTATTTAAGCCATCTGGGCAAAAAGTAGAAAAAAACCTTTAATTACAAAAATGTCATAGCAGCCTATATGCCATTTAATTGTTTATATTCTAATGTTTTGTGTACATAAAGGCAGTTTGGGGTTGTGTTTAGTTTCATATCATCCCTGTACTTGCAAAACTTAGCCCAACTTTAACTCCAATACCATAAATTATTTTGGTAACAGATAAATAAAGAGCATGAATTCACTAGAACTGAAAATGTTATATGTACCAGTGGTATTTATCCTCAAAACATTCATTAAATTGGCCTAATCATTTTTAATTTAAACGTACGCATCTTTATGTTTAGCTAGGTAAATGTGAAATGAGTTTAGCGATTTGCAGAAATGTGAAAGCATACAGGGAAATACAGTATTTAAGGAAAAACAGAATCTCTTCCATTTCAACCTTGAAAGTCAATATTTAGTATGACCACATTTATTTTTCAAGGCAGCCAGAACTTTGGTGACCTTGTAATGTTTTAAGTAGTGTTGAGGAAAAGTTTTCCGGCCTTCTTAAAGGACACTGCAAAACTCTTCTTTGGATGTTGGCTGCCTTTTGTTTTATTTTCAATTAATATGAATCCACACACTGATAACAGGTTAAACCAAACTTTTCAACTTGGATTCATCACTTCATAAAACCTGTTGCCGCTGAAACACAGATAGCTCAAACAAACTAATTTGGTATGTACACTGAAAAAAATAATCAGTGGGATAAACATAAAAAAATTATTGTAATCGGTTGCACGAAATTAAGTTATGTTTGGTTAACCTGAGTTTTTCATGTTATACCTGCACACATTTATCTGGTAACATGAACATGACTTTTTTATGTTGTTGTTACGTTTTTCATTCCGGTCAAATATTTATAGAAACCACTTGTTTATCAGACATGAACTTTTTGTGTTAATTGTATTGGACTACTATGTGTTATATTGACAAGATTATTTTATGGTAAGCTTATTTTATTTTATAACAAATTTCTAATATATAATATATAATCTAATATATAATTGAGTGTTCAATAAATAAAACTAAATTAAGGCTGATCTTACTGTATGTACTGTACACTTTCTCTTCAATCAAAGAAATAAGCAAAACATTTTTGAACAATGACCTGTATTTTTGAAAATACTACACAGTTGTAACAATAGACTTTCAATTCAGGCTTCCAAAATATACATGAGTCATATTTGTACAACGCATCTCTTGAAAAACATTCCACAACATTCCTCAAAGTTATCTGCTGTAACCTGGATTCAACATTGTGGGGCCTTATATGACATCACGCTTATGTAAAAAATAGTTTTTTAAATGTAAGAGCCATAAGGTAATATGGCAACAGGGTTGTAATTATTAAAATGACACAAAGAAGAGACTTAAAATAACATTATAACCCACAGGCACAAAACCAAGAGACCTAAACTGATTAGTATTGGCTTGCTTCTATCACTAAACATCACAATCACTAATACTAGACCATGCAATTTGTTTGTAGTGGTGCACCTTGGGAAAAAAATTGCAAACTGGTGAAATTGGTGCAAGGCACCATTTCCATTGAGAACAATGGACATTCAAAGTTTGAATTTTTTTTCAAAAGAGCCATGGCTTGAAAAGTGAACACTGAACACTGCAGTAATAAAGGCCCCAAATTGAAAAGTGCCAGACAAATAAGTTTCACTATGTACTGCAACTTTACCAGTGCTGGCTTAAAAGAAAGGATGGTACATATTCGAAGAGGTAAACATGTTGTTCCCACATCATAACTGGAAAACTGTTCAATCGTACAGTCTGGTCCTGAAAACCTGGGCCTTCTTTGAAAGGCTGTTCCTTTTGAGCTCCATAACCAGTTTCTATAATACCTCGAAGGTATACGTTTCCAGTGGGTAGGTGAGGTTCAAAGTGTACATTAGTCCAAACAGCATTGCAGCTGCTAGGGTATAGTTATCCAAATCCTGCCAGACTCTCTGGCCTTCAAGGACTATCCCGATGTCCTCAGGGCTGCCATTGGTATCTCTTGACTTTATGATGTAAATTCCCATGGTTGTTTCCTTATTAGATCGTTGGATAATGGCTTCATCTGCGGCCTAGAAAATGCAGAAATCCAAAATTTAATTAAACAGAACACTGGTCAAAGAACATTATACCAAATCTTATTTTAATCTGTGTCACTATTCCAAAAAATGTTAACATTAACACATTAGGTGAACAAAAATGGATTCATTACAGCATGTGATTTGAGTCCTCAGAATGCTTAAAAAGGTAATGCATTTCTGAAGTGAAATCTCCATGCAAAGAAGCAGAATACTGTCAGAGCATAGAGAGGTGTTCAACTATGAACTCCACACATAGTTCTAATGCAGGTAAAAGAAAAAAAAAACAAAAAACGCACCCATGGTAAATTGTGAAAATCCCAGGTGATTTTCAACATACTCCTGGCATAGAGTGACAAGCAGCATTTTGTTAAAATTATTATTTTCCCTAAAGTGTATACACAAATTATTTTTTTTTCTTACCTGGGCCGTGGGCTCCAGAATGTTCTGAAGTCTTCTTCCTCTTTGTCCTCCTCGCCTTTTGAAGACCTTTATTAGTTTGTCAGATAGCACATCTATCTGCAAGAGTAATCTGGACTGCAGTGGCATGGTGGTAATGCGCTTAAACTCTGCATTTATCTAAAAAGAGAAGTTGTCACATAAAAATGCTGTCAAAATCTCAGATCTCACAAGGTTACATCCACACAAAGTTGTTATTTTTGTCATATTACTATTTATTAGCTATGGGTCCCATGTTGCTGAGCAGTTCCATAGTTGCCCTTACTTCCATACCACCCAAAGCCTGTTTGCAACCACAGCAGTTGCCTCCTTCTGCCCATTTTGCAGTTCTGCCAAATGACCCAGAAACTACATCTATTATTGTCATATACACATCAAGGTCTTTCATTAATACTTAGTTAAATTAATTAATTTGACCTTTCCAGAAAATTTACCTTACAAAATATGAGATAACATATGCAAATCTTCACTAGTAAATAAAATAATGTTATTAAAACCTTAACTGTAACACCTCTACGTAACAACGCTAGAGAATTGTTCTGAAGCAACACCAATCTGCCCTTCAGCAGGGATAAGCACCATATATCGATACAGAAAAAATAAATTTAACATATTTATATTGTCATTTTTTCTTATCTCTTTAAGCCCTCCTCTCAGTCTCTCTATAAATCAGTTAAAATAATTTGTTGGGTTTTTGTGTGTCTTTAACATGTTATCAGTACATTACATTCACTGCCCCAGAACATGAAATAAAGCCCCAAGTCATGCACTTCCTCTCCTAATGAGTACTGCATAGGTGTCATGCCCTAAATAAACCGACACACACACACACACACACACACACACACACACACAGAGCCCACCCATGGCAAACTAGCTTGTTTAACTGTTTAACTAAAACATTTTAGGTATAACCAGTTAACTAAATGGACACAAGTTTGTTAGTCTGTATTCACTGAGAAAAAAAACAAGCGAATGTGACTGGGCACACACTGAAAAAAAGCTAATGCACATAATATTGTCCCACAGCTTAAGCTAGCATTATCGTTAGTTAACTTAAGGAATGACTTGTTTTTTCTATTATGTTGCTCAACGGCAATTCATGAGAAAAACTTCCCCATCTAATGGATGTTCTCTTCGTTTCCTCTCAAACATGTAGTTTTCAGTTTATCTCGACAAAGTAAAGCTCAACACCAAAGGTAAACGAAGCGAAGACAAAAAATGGCGGACCGCCACAGTGAATTTTCCCTCGCAGAACACACCCTGGGGGGTGGAGTTTCATCAGAAAACATAACTATTTTCTGTTATTTTGACATGACTGGTTTTAAAAGACTGAACATCCTTCTAAAACAAGTGAAAGGCATGAGACTTAATTATGTTTAGACCAAAAATATAAATTATTCATGTTGGATATATTTACTGTATTTTTACTAATTTAACAACCTCATCATTGCATTAGCTTTATGCTATAGCATTATGCTTACATTAGCTTGAAGCTCAAGGTCGTCATTTTATTTAATGTCTTTTTCTGGGCTTACAAACAGGACACACAACATTTAGATAACCGTTACACTGAATCTTGGGTCTGTGTTGAGTCTTCCAGCTGCTGACTACAGAAGCTAGATTGACCTTTTAGCATGTTTATACCGGCTGTGGCTATGTGCTGGTAATGTTACCATGTGTGCGCAGTCACATTGGCAGCAGACATGTTTCAACAAACTAGTCATATCCCGGCCCTACATTAGCTTGTTTAATGGTTAAGACACTGCAGGTACCACCACTTACTACAGACACCAATGCAAGTTTGTAATAGTCTGTTAATTTAGACTGAAAGAATATATAAACAATATTAACTCACATTATATATGTTAATTACTAATTTGCTTATCGCATAATTTCGGTTACCATTAGCTAGCTAACTGGAGCCTAACATTGGCCTTTCCTGGTTTTCGATAAACAGCCCACATACCTGTAAAATAACAACACCCCAGTAAAAGTCCACATATATAAAGGGTCTGCACTCTTTCTCACTGGTGTGTTACTTATTTACCTTCAAGTGTAAAACTCCAGATGGTAGTAGATTTTCCAAAGCGAGAGACAAAAATGGCGGACAGTGCAGCCGATTTTTCCTTTCCAGGGGGCGGAGCTTGACGATAAAACACGACTAACTTGTTTCTTTTCAACATGATTTATTCTAAAAGAATGAATATTCTTAAAGAATATGTGAAAATTAAAAGACAAAAATATGTTTAGATGTGAAATTTAAATTAGTCATGCTGGATATATGAAGTAATTCTATGCAAATTCAACAACCACCCTATTGCATTTTTTTCAGTGTAGGAAATGTGTTGAGATGGGTGGGCTATAACTATCTGACGCTCAAACACAGTATGACATTATCCTGTGAGTCAACTGTTAAAAAAAGATAATTAAATGGAGTACAATAACAGAAATTAACCTTTTAGACACTAAGCAATGTGTTAGCATGCTGATGGGCAAATTTGTAGGTTGTGGCTAAAAAAAAAGCTTGCCAAAAAATGCTTTTTGAGATTGCATTTCAGCAACTGTAACATGTCTTTTCCTCCCTACAAGTACAACCAAAACCCACTTCAATGTGACTGATATCTAGAACTCAGAACAGATCTCTGTTTATAGAGATTAACAACCAAGCAAACAGGAAAGGTGCAAGTTCTGCTTTTCTGAGGAAGACTAATCAGACATAAAACGAATCTTGTGCTCAGCCCCTTGTTCACCTCACCACAGTTGAATCATCAGATTTCTTCTCTGAAGTATTTTTCTACAACCTCCTAAACAATGTTTATATAAGCCCTTGCCTATCAATTAAAAACACACCAACAAAGGATTCTGGCTGAAATATATGACATTAAGTCCTTTTCTGCTGTTTTTTTTTTTTTCTATTAATGCATTGATAGCAAAAAGTATCACACGATGAAGAGTGAGAGACTTTTGGATCAAACAAGATTCTTCAGCTGACAGCAAACTAACCCTCATTCGGACCATGCATCTCACCAAGTGTGACTTTGGGGAGCTGTTTGACAAGGAGTGGCTCGTTGTACAAATACTCAGCCTCAGCTCATATGCCAGGATGTTTGGGGTTTTATTACATTTTTGCAGCAGGAGGATTTCAATGGGGATATCAATGATTTATCATCTAGATACAGCAGAAACAAACAAATAGATGGCTTCTATGATTTAGTGTAACACGGCAAACTGTCAAATTTCCCCTGTATGAAAGAAACTTGTTTGCTTATGTAGGTGGTTGGTGTCCCAGCGAGTATCTTGGTATAAAATGTAAAATCTGTCAATAATAATAATGCATGCTCTACAGACTCAAAGAAACATCCCCAAGTTACACTGATATGATTAAGTACACAAATGCTATTTTCATTTCATTGCCATATCTGTGATTCACAAAATTACCATGTTCTGTCAGCATAAACACTTCTTGAATATTTGTGCCTGTGTTTGCATATTAAGTGAGGAAATAAAGTGCTTTGTCTGCATTTTTAAGGCGATCATAAAAAGAGAAATACGTCACAGTGAATGCAGCTTTACGAAAAAGCTTGTTTAACTTCCCACTCCTTGTAGGTCACCATCATAAGCAAGACAATGAAGTCAATGCTACATACGTCTTAGACTCATTTGCTAACGATCCATCTCTAGAACAATGGAGCTTAATTACGTCCTCTAATGACTTCACACACAAAGGCTAATGGCCAACAGAGGTAACAGATCTGTCATTACCATTGCATATATCTTGGCTGGAAGCTTCATTGTGAGGACACTCGCCAAATTTATCTGGGTCCTACAGTGAGAATGACTAAAAGGTGTGTTTAAAATCCACTTTTTACCAAATTTAATTATTGACAAACTGAGAGTCAACAAAATATTTTAAATCACATTCAAGACAATAATCTGTGCCATTTTTTTTATTAGAAGAGTCTAAAATGAGTAAATCTTGAAATAATCAAATATTAACTGTTTGTTTAAATGTCCACAAAATGCAGCAGCTGTTACTGCTATCTGTCAGTGTACGTGGTGAGAGGCTGTCATGCAGCCATGTAGAGAAAATGTGTGAGAGAGAGAGTGACAGCCAGAGAAAGTGTGGTCAGGTCTGCTTTTTATAAACGAAGCAATCAGACCCTGATAAAAACCAGCTGGCTGGGTCATGTGACCTACCAAGACTGAAAGTAAAGTCATCACATGAGAAACTGTTGAAAACATGCACAAATAATGCTTAAGCGTCATATTTCAGGGGTTATGAGCAAGACTGCAGAAAGCTTGGTAAAAAACTAGACCTAGGCTTAATGTGTAACAGCATATAAACCACACATTTTATATGAGTTACTTTTTGAAATAATATCATTTTGACAAACAACCACAAATGGACTAAAGTCCTTCCCTGCAGCAAGAACAGGACAAGAATGAAGTATACAGTGAAGAAGAGCACAGGGTCACCTAACTTACTTTATTTTAAAAATATTCTGACTGCAGTTGAAACATGCAATAATAATAATGTTTCAATTGCATGTGTATGTTTTTTTTATAGTTACACAAATATCCCTGATCATCCATGAGCTCTAGCTAAGCCTCAGTGCTGTTATTTTTACACACAGCCTGCTGATACCTTAATTTATATAGCATCAGTCAAACCTTTGAACCTTTGATTGGTACAGCAAGTGCAATTTTGTAAAAGGTGTTCACTTTAACTGTCTGGTTAGTAAATATTTATTCAACCTTCGAGCCAATGGCACTTTCGAATTCTCTGTGACCATTGGCTGTAGTTGCATAACTCTAACCCTCAGGCAAAAAAGAAAAAGCACGTAATCCTTGACGTCCTACACTAAGTGCACAGAGTGTTGTCTTCTATTGAGAGCACTGAGGCAGAAAAATAAAAGCAATTTACTCCTTCACTCAGCTGTAATCATGCCTCAAGGTTGTGTACCTTAACCAGTCAGTCAAAACTGCTATCTCAAATCAGCATCTTTTCAAATTCAACCTTTTCTCTTGATAGATGTCTGGGTGAAATTTTGTCATATTACAATATGAAGTTTCGACTTATGGCCCAATTTATTTACTTTTTACTATTTATTTACTAAAAGTCTAATCAGTTCATAGTGTTTGGCTAAATTGGAGGAACCCCCGCCATCAGCTCTTTACACCAGAAATGCCAGCACATGAGTACTATGACTTCAAAGCCTGCATTCACAAGAATAAAAGATAGGAAAGCATTGGACATACATCATAAGGTGGTATACGTACTCGTGTTATGGGCGCTTGGTAACTTGCTCACGCAGACTGAGGGGTGGGTGCACTGATTGATGGATGTGCAAGACTCATACCAGGAAGCATTCAATCTGTTTGCAGTAGCAATCTGTGTGTAATTAGCATCTGATTTATTAAAGGCAGCAGATAATTATGCAATCAGTGGACTGAGCTGCCTTTTTTAATTCACTCTGTAAATCAAGGAACCTGAAAAGGTGCAATTCTGCTTTGAGCATTATGTGAGAACTTCTGTTATGATCCAAGTTATCTAATGACTTTTTGTAATCTATTTACTGTTTAATTTTTATTCTCACTTTTCACACCAATAAGAACAACATGACAACTATACCTGATTTTTTCAAATTTTGATCTTTTTTCTTTATTTATGGCATGTTAATATCTAATATAAAATATTATATTCAATATAGAATATTTCATATATATAATAATATAATTTGATTATAAAAGATGGATATTATAATGTATTATCTTAATATTTACCTGGAAACTATTGGTGTTTCTGGCGCTGAAGTCCTTATCCATCTTTCTTTGTTTTTTTCTGTCTCCCTTTTTTCTCCATAGTGGTTGAGCAAAATCAAGAATGGTGAAGAGACATTTTAGTATTAACACAAAGCTGATATGCAGTGACAGCAGTAGAGGCAAGCAGAGCACAGGGTTGAACACAGAAGGAGACCCGTGACTGACTCATTGAGACAGGGTTGAGAATCTGAGACTGACCCTTATGCAGAGCTCGCAAATGAATCTGCCTCGATTTCTGTGACCTCTTGCCCATGTGCTGTTTTTCTGTTTTCAGTGCTATTTTCTCTTTGTTTTTAGAGGTAGGAACCACTATTGCAATGGCAAGTTATAGTGAGAGTGACCAATGCTGACTGCTAAGAGTGACACCAACACTGGGCTGACTTTCGGTGCTCTTCTCCAGATACTGATGAGCCTGATTTATATGGTTAATGATTTTATTGTACGTGTTCTGTTTGTGATGTTAACTTTGTTGTTGTCTTTTTTCAAATTTGCTGCAAGCTGGCTATAAAGCCAGCTTAATAAAGTAATATAAAAACAACAGACACAACATTATGGTCAGATACATGAGTGAACAGTAGAGTGATAAAATGCTGAGTGGCACCACGATAGCGACACTGTGTGAAGTGTGTTATTTTTTTCTAACTCGTTTATTTTGATACTGTGGAGGTTTAAAATGAGGGGGTGAAAAGTATGTCAAATGAGGCAACTGTAACTGATTGCTGTCAGCTAAGCTTCACCTGAGCTAATTCCAGTCTCTAAACCGTAGACCATACAGGTGGTATTGCACTTGGATCATTTTTAATGGAATTATTATGTGCTGCATGGTACATACCATTCAAGAAGTCTGCATCCAGTTTTGGGGAGTGAAATTCTAGTATTTTCTCAGTCTAACATGATAGCAGTCCACTACAGTGTCTGTTTATTGCACCTGTGCAAACCAAATTTGTCCAGGAATTAATGTGTGAAACCTCCTGTGTATGTCCATCTTTTACAGTAGACAGAATCTGTGCACTGGACATTTATGTTCCTAGAATGTGACAGAAAACGAACTACTAAAGAAAATCCACAGATGAAAATCCACAAAGTCAAGAAGCTAACTAGGACAGAGCAGGCTCCAGACAGCCTCAGCTGGACTCGGCTATAGAAGGAAGTGGATTTGAATTCACTGCACTGCTGGAAGGCTTGCACAAACAGCACCTGGTACAGTGACAAATTCTCAGATGAAAGAACGAAGTCTGCTTTTGGATGATCATATGCTGCTTAATCGCCTGCTTGTTATCTTTCAGATAGTGTTGAAAAACACATCAGGTTTGCAAATGTGAATTTCTAATGTCCAACATTAGGACCTTCAATCTATCTCTGTCAAAGATCAAATTAATACAAGACCAATATCACAGCAGTGATGCCAGTAATAAGCACACACACACATGCATCCACACAATGTAATTATCGTTTGACCCCTTACAAAAAGAACACTGGCCAGCCGAGCTGGATGGGTTTAGCTTCACCCACTTCAAAGAGTTGACAGATGTTGATCGCTGTAAGCTTTTGACGATGTTAAAGTCCCGTCTCTCTTGTCCTTGCTATTTTTTATGCCTCTTTCTTCATTTCTATTTTGTCTTTTTTCTAAAGCTGAAAAAGCTAAACTATATATCAATAATTAACTACATCATTTTGTTAGAAATGTAGTAGTATAGTACCTGACAATGCTTCCAGTGTCTGCTTTTGTACGAGGCTAGCAAAGTTTAATCTCGTTCTGAAAGTGAGTTTTTTGAACTAAAGGCAAGAAAACAAATTAGACAGCATTTCACTTCCTCTTCTCACAATGATCAGGCACAAGGGTATATTCGTATGCATGCATGCACACACAGGACATGTATGCATTCACCCAGAAGATGAGGTGAGAAATAAAGGGCCATCTTAGATCACTTCACTATATCAGTTTAGCTACAGGGCTTGAAAATAAAGGATGAGACGACTCCTTGGGGATATTCTTGATGACTTGTCCCCTCCTGCTCTTTACCAGATTGACATTCAGAGTCCCCCTTTTTTTCTCTAGTTTTATTATCACTTTAAAAATAGCCCCAGCAGCCATCGGCAGAAGCAGACTGCTGGCAAACTGTCGAATAAAGAAGATGTATGTGTAAACATAAGTACAATAAACAAGAACAGATTAGACATCTCTTTGTATAAATGTACAATGTATGATAAATACCTGTACATGAGCAAAACAATAAATAATTAAACTATGGTCTAATGTTTGTGAGTTGATGTTTTCTGTTGCTTTCAGTTCACACTGGCAAAAAGGTTTAATAAAGTTTTAACAAAGTATACATCACTTACTGACTTCATGTATATGAATGCTAGTTTATCACCAACGGCAAAAGGGCAAGAAGAGAATCACCGAATGACCTAAAATCCTAAAGGAGGGTAAAAAAGTTGGATTAAAATAGACTGATGATGCACACTCACCACCCAGCATACACGCATGCAAACACAAATACAATAATCTGTTAATCTGCCTGCATGTCAATATGCCATTAGTGTCATTCGAAATAAGAAGGAATAGGTATCGTTCTATGAGACCATCAGCCCATCAAAGGCTTTAAGCAGATTTGTTTGGGCTTATCCCTCCTGGTAATGGAGAGAAGGAGAAGCAATGAGACAGAGTCAGTGAATCATGGTTAAGGAGACTTGTGGGTGTGCATTGCAACACATCACTGAAAAAGGAAATTTTGTTTTATAACTATCTAATACTTTTTTTTGTTTCACTTAGCATTGTCGCTTCTTACTAAGTAAAAGTAAATACTCTTCTTTGAATATTTTGAAACTATCTGGGTTGCTAAAATATAAAATAGCAAGACAAAGAGCCCAGAAAAGATAAGCCTCACTTTGGCACAATGGTATTATGTAGTAATATGTGGTAATATCCATGCTTTTATACTTTTTATAGCCTATCTTACACATGTTGGAAACATTTACTCATTACCTTAAAATGTACTTGTTACAAAAATAAATAAATAAATAACATTTTGAAATTATGGTGACTTTTATTGATTTGTAGTATTTGAGCAACCAAAATGATAAACGGCCTGTATTTGTATAGCGCTTTACTTAGTCCCTAAGGACCCCAAAGCGCTTTACACTACATTCAGTCATCCACCCATTCACACACACATTCACACATTGGTGATGGCAAGCTACATTGTAGCCACAGCTGCCCTGGGGCGCAGAGGCGAGGCTGCCGGACACTGGCGCCACCGGGCCCTCTGACCACCACCAGTAGGCAACGGGTGAAGTGTCTTGCCCAAGGACACAATGACCAAGACTGTCGGAGCCGGGGCTTGAACCAGCAACCTTCCGATTACAAGACAAACTGCCAACTCTTGAGCCACGATCGCCCCAAAGTGCTGTTTGAGCCCCAAACAGCACTTTGGGGCACAACATTTATTCTCTGGAAACTATGAATGTTTTGATTACATTCTGTCCCTCGACACAGCATGGTACTAACAAAAGTAAAGCTCCTATAAATTTAAATAAATCAGATTTTAAAAAGGGCTCAAGGAGACAAAATTGCACAAAAGACAGCAAAAAGATTAAATGGGGTGTGAGGCTGTTTCGTTAAAAAGATAAATTGTTTCTAATTCATCTTAAGAATTAGAAACAAATTCTTTATGTATGCAGAAATTCATGCAGGTGAAAAACCTTCCAGGTAGGTTGCAACCCAGAGAGATTTCCACTCCCCTCACATTTTAATGCATTTTACAGAGGCGGTATCAGACAGAAGGTAGCTATGCACCGTCCAAAACCAATGCATTTCTTAAAAATAAAGACAGAACAGAGGGTTTAGCCCAAGATAACAGTCACAGGTAGTACTCCAGAACAATATAAAATATGCTGGAAAACGAAAAAGAAGGGTTTATGATCCACAAAGTTGAGTCTGCTGAATATGTTGGAGCAGAATTATTACATGGGAATATATGGCTACTAGTTTAGCCATATATTTACAATATAATACAATACAATAGAGATAATATAATATTTACTTTAGAAATTTACAACCCCAATTCCAAAAACATTGGAAAAAAAAGTAAACAGAAACAGAGTGCAATGATGTGTAAAGCTCATAAACCCTTATTTTATTCATAACAGAAAATATATCAAACATTTAAGTTGTGAAATTTTGCTATTTCATGAAAAATATTAGCTGATTTTGAATTAAATTGCAGTAACGTGTTTCAATAAAGTTGGAATTGGGCAACCAAATCCTCATAGAACATCCTGCAGGTGCTGAAATGGCCCATCTTTTATCAACTGAAAACAATTTGCACATTATGAAGCAAAAGGTAGAGCAAAGAAGACCCAGGACATTTGAGCAGCAATAATTCTATATCAAACAAGATTGCTCCTCTCCCAAAAGACCATTAACTGGTTTCCAGACTGTTGGTAAAAGACGAGACATTAAACTGTGGTAAACATGGCTCTGTCTGTTTTAAAATATGTTGGTGCCATCAAATTCAAAACTGCCTTAATTTGTATTCTTAAATGCTACATTTTGCATTTTTGTGGTACATTTGGTAACTTCTGTGTTCTCCTGTGAAGAAAATAAATAAAAGTATAATGTGTACATTATACAGTTTGTTGAGTATTTCTGTAATTCTAGCCTTTTGATGTGAGGATACTCTGCAGAGTCATTGGTAGAAAGCTGTCAAGAATAAAACAGTGTGGATAGTGTGAAACAGTGGATGACATGTGAGGAGCTTTGGGATGAGAATCAGAGAGCAAGAGACAAGCTGCAGCAGCCGTTCTGCTGCCCAGCAGGCCTCAGCCTCATTAGATTCAGCAGCAGTTTGGTTTCAGAGTGAGTGTGTGTGTATGTGTGTGTGAGTGTCAGTGTTTGCTTGCACTAGCTGGGAGGCCCAGTGGGCAGGAGCAGATGCTCCATCCTCACACTCAAAACTCCCCCAACAGAGTGTGTTAGCTTTCTCTGAGTAAGGCTTTTCTGTGCTTTGTCTCTTGCTCTGTCACCGCTCACTTGACCTTTCTGCTTCTGATATGTGATAAATGTACACCTGAAAACGTCACAGTGCAAAGCTTTCACTTTAGCTGCTGACCCAATAATAGCGCATTGCACTAAAAACTAGAAATCAGTCCATCTATCCATCTATCTTCTATCCCAGATCCCAGTTTAGGGGGCATCAGTCTAAGACCTCTCCTGCTCCTGCTCCTGCTCCTGTTGGGTCACCAAGGCCACCACATTCCCAATCCAGACCAGACACTCTCACAGTGTGTCCTGGGTCTGCACTGGGGTCTTCGACTGGATGAGACCCTCCAGAATGACTGAGCTCCTCAGCTTATCTGTAAGGGAAAGCCCAGACACCCTTTGGAGGAAGCACACCGCCTGTATCCACTGTGTCATTCTGTCACTACCCACAGCTCGTGACTATAGGCGAGGGTGGAAACATAGATCAACCTGTAAATCAACAGACCTGCTTTTAACTTTGTCACTGGCCTTCTCATTGCTCCGTGCACTTGTCACATGTTAGCATGCTAACACACTGATGCATGGTAAAAATGATGCCACAAAACACAGAGCTATTCAGACAATAACAATGCCCAAAGCGAGCCATGTGCTTGAAAATAAAAAATGGCTGGAGATTATTTTAAGGGTTTATTTTGAAGCATAGATTTCAATTCCTGTGGGGATCATTTGATTGACACCAACCACAGAGAAAAAAAAATGACTCAGTCACGTATGCAGTATGAAAAAATAAAGAAGCTTTGTCAAAGTTGTGGCAAGACCGTGAAGCAACTATTAACGTATCTTTTGAACATAGGAAGCAAGTCCTTATGGTCAAGGATATTTATGATTACAACAACCTTGAATATCAGCCTTATCATGAGAAAATAATTTTCAGCAAGGAGGATTTTGATTTTTTAACTGCATATTATTATTTTTTTCTGGAAGAATGACTCATCCTCATCCGAAGGAGACTCATCTGTGCCTTTGAAAAGTTGAAAAACCAGGCAGGCTTTAATGGGACACAGGTGGCAGACAAGCACACACTTTACAGCATACGTGCACTATGTAGTCCTTGCCCTAGATCATCCATTACATCTGGTCTCTTATGCTTTTCTCTACTGTCCTCTCTCCTGGCCCACCAGCTTCTTTCTATCTCCCACAAAAAGCTTTATCATTTCGTCTCAGCAGTAGTGTCAAGAACCCAGGCTAAATGGCCTTTTCCAAGACCCGTTTGGCTCCACATCGATTAAAACTCTGCCGGCCCAATGGGTGTTATCAGCAGGAGTAGAAGGGGAATATGTCAGCCTCACCAATGCTAGGAAGAGACTGTTCAGTAACCTGTCAGTGAGCAACAATGATTTCCCATAGTAATGCAGAGAGGTTTACAGAGGTAAACAAGAGAACAGGAGATGTGCAGCGTAATGCTTATAAGGCTATGAATTCATGAAAAGTATAATATACCTTCAGCTTGAAATAAATGGCTGAAAATTCCTCTAAGAACTCTAACTAGCTATCTATCCATGGACGATCTAGGGCAAAGACTACATAATGCATGTGATTGCTAACAAGAAAGACTTTAGATCCAATATAAAGATTACGTTTGAATATACTGTGCAGTTTAAGCCTAAGAATATACCGAGTACATCTCCTACAGGACTGTGCCAATCTTTATCTCCTCAGAGAGCCAAGTCTGGAAGGTCTGTAAAATCAGGCCAAGCTGCTCTTAAAATGGCCACCGGGTGTGGAGATTTATCACACCACCTGCACACTAGTAAAAAGAGATCATTTGCTGCCCTTCCTTCATACATAAACTGGTATGCCATGCTGGGGGGGGGATAACATTTATCATGACACTCTTTTCTGCCAGTTCATCATATCCTCTGTAGTCTGACATGGTGTTGTTGTGCAGTCATAAGGAAATTTATTGCTCAGTTTTATGCATCAGTACAGATGTCTTGTCAGACAAGAGTCACAATGATGTTTAATCGTATAAAGTCAGTTACAATTATCATCAGATTTGCATAATGTGCACAGGTCAGGTTTGTATTGACTTGTGGGCAAAAACAGAAGTGAGGTAAATCAGAAAACGGTCTTTACTTGGGAGGCTCATGCTATCCCAAGCAAGAAAAGCAAATCGAAACAGACAGGCTGTCCTAAAAGAACACGCAGCATATCACAATACCAATCCTGAAAAATCAGCTGTCTGTTTATATTTGCCCATATGGACCCCTCAGTGTTTATGGCATGAGGGTGGATTTTGTAAACGAGGCCTTTGCTGCAGTGTTTTGCAGTGATACTGATGTTCAGCAAAGGTTGGGTTTAAGCATGTCAGCCTGAGTTTAACTCATGGAGTAACCTGGAGGACTTTGCTCAAGGGTACAACAATCACTGTGCGGCTGCAGCACAAGAGGCAGGAGAGCTCTCCAGCTGCAGCCTCATGAGCTTCTGAAACTCCTTTAAATAGAAATTGCGGTTGTTTTTGACAAAAGTGGGCCTTGACATGGTGTGGAGTGTGAAGATGCACACACAGTTCCCTTCCATTTTCAAATACACCCTCAAATCAATAGCCTGATTGAATCTGGTTCTCCCCTTCTTGCTCCCCAGGGGTCCTGTTGATTGGACTTGGCAAATGCAGTGTGTGTGTGTGTGTGTGTGTGTGTGTGTGTGTGTGTTTGTGTAAGACAGCAAATATAAGCTTCTGTTTTCTTCACTGTACACGCAGCAAAGTTGTGACTCTGATCTGTATTCCGAGAAGACGTCTAGCCCCTAGAGCAACATCTAGCCAAACACTCTCCACCCATCTTGACGGATTGCTTTTCATGAGGTCGAAAACCCGTCCGAAAGTCACGACTGTCAGCAGATGAAATCGCCTTCAGCTGATGTATCTAATTAATCTGGTAAGTCAGTGCTATTCGAAATGACTGTGAGTCAATGGATCGTGAGTCGGCTGTGCACTGACCTATCCAAAGTCTGGCCTTTGAGTGAAATTCTCTGCTACAGTGTTTTTAAGATTCTCTTGAAGCAAGTGAAATAGGGTCAGTGTGCTTATTTAATTTGTCAGGACTTGTGTTATATTGTCTGTAAATAAGTGAAATGATATGTGTGGTTTAGTTTGATGAGTGCAATGACAATCATTTTATTCAAAGGCAAATTTTACAGAACCAAATTGTTTTAGACTTGAGTTGTTTGCTGTCTTTTCAAATAAGTCTCCATATTTTCATTCTTGGACTCTACAGTAGCTTTGCATTATTCAAAGCATCAAATAATCCTTATTTATTTTACAGTAGGCCAGTAAAGTTTCTGCCTGAAACAAGCTGTTTCACTTTCTGTTTAGTTTTTAATAGCAGGTGGGTTGGACTGCTGTAATCAAAACCAGAGCCATGTGCTTAAGATGATCATATTCAGAATATCCTCTCTCATCAGCTGACATCATCCAGCGCCAAGAGCAAAAAAGATAAAATAAAACCGACTACAACAAAAATTGGTTGAAATATATACATTCTTTAATCAAATCTCACTATCATTTATAATTCTTTTCTCCTTTTTGGAAACAATCCATGATTGAAATTCAGATTAAAATACCACTACAGCTTTTCTGATGCTGATATGCATCCAATCAGTCATATAAGTAGGGATGGGTACCGGTGTCCGGTGCCATGATGGCACCGGTTCTGACATAAACGGTAGTAACCAGACCGAAAAGCAGCGCACATTTCGGTGCTTTATTTCGGTGCTTTTTTTTTCCTGAGCCAATTCTAGCCAATCATTTTACGTTTCCGAGGATAGTAGGCGGGGCCAGGTACGTACGTTCTTTTAGAGCAGCGCTACAGATTAAAAATGCCCAAGGCGAAGCGGTCAAAAGTCTGGCTGTACTTCGCAGCAAAAGATGCAAACTCAGCAGCCTGCAACAAGTACTTTAAGGTGATACTGTGATACTGTCAAAGGAGGTAACACCTCAAATCTGATGAAACACCTGGCGACGCATAGCGTTTTTTTTTAAAGCCGAGAAATGCGCCGTGTTTGATAGCTTGCTGTGAGACCTCACACTGTGCACATCTACTGCGGGTGTGGTGCCTGTTATCGGACCCGGAGTTAGCACCATCCCCCAAGAACCCGAAGAGTAGAGTCCTGGCCCCTAGCCCTGTCAGCGTAGCAGAAATGATGAGGATGATGATGGCAGCAGCAGCCGTTCTTCTCTGCGTGAGTAGCTTAATGTTGTTCGTGTGTAATTTACGTTGAGTAGGCTAACCACGTTATTACATTAATGCATGTAAGGTGAACTAGCAAACACCGTCATAGTTACATGCGGCTGTCTTCTTGTTTGATGGCAGATACTCCCTTCACCCTGGCCAAAAAGGCTAAAATGACCAAAGAAAAAGTGGAAAACAGTTAAACATGAGAGGTTTTTGGACAAAGTTTGTGTTTTTTCCATTGATTAAGCACTGCTTCCAGCCAAGAGTGATACCAAATATGCCCTATAGCTGCAGAAAAGGCTAACATTGTTATCTTTTTTTTTTTTTTTTTTTTTACAAAAAAACAGCTAAACATGAGAGGTTTTTGGACAAAGTTTGTGTTTTTTTTCATTGATTAAGCACTGCTTCCAGCCAAGAGTGATACCATATATGCCCTATAGCTGCAGAAAAGGCTAACATTGTTATCTTTTTTTACAAAAAAACAGCTGAACATGAGAGGTTTTTGGACCAATTTTGTGTTCTCCATTCTTTAAGCACCGGTTTGAGCACCGTTTAAGCACCGGCACCGTTTCAAAAGTACCGGTTTGGCACCGGTATCGGATAAAACCTAAACGATACCCATCCCTACATATAAGTGTAATGAACTGAATGAATCAACTGATAAAGTAGCTTTATTATAATGTGACAGCTACTTTTAAACATAGAACTAAAATATATCATTTTATTTTATTCTTTTCCAATTACATTTTTGGTTATTTCTTTTAAACAAACAGTAGCTAGCTTGTTGTGTTAACCAATTTTCTCAGCAGTTAGCTTGTTGAAGCAGCTTTGGAGCAGAAATTGCAAACAGCTAGATCTCAGACTCTGCAGGCTCCGGTTAGCATGTTAAATGTTAAAGTTCTTGACAGTATAATATGAAAAAGACAGAACAAGCATGGTTTGTTTGGAAGTGTCACCAAGAGAAAGTGTCTTCTCTCTAAAAAGAACATGGCAGCACATCTTAGGTTAGCAAAATTGTATCTGTAAAACTTACAGCACTTCTGCAACAATATCTTTTGGACAGACAAGACCAAAAAACAAGACCATTTGTGGTGAAAATCAAACACAGCATGTCAGCACAAACATCTGATATCACATCATCCTCCACAGTGGTGGAGGATGATGATTTTGGCTTATTTTGCAAGGACAGGATCTGGGCAGCTTGCAATCAGTGAGTCAACCATGAACTCCTCTATATACCGAAGTATTCTAGAGTCAGATCAGACCAGATCAAATCATGCAAAATGGCTGAGAAAGAAAACAATCAAGGTGTTGCAAAGACCCAGTTAAAGTCAAGACCTCAACTTGCTTGAAATGCTTTGGTGGGATCCTAAAAGAGCTGCGCATTAACAAATGCAAGCAAACATCAGTGAAGAGTGAGCCAAAACTCTTCTTTCTTCTTTTTTTCTGTGTGGCTGATAAAGACCGAAACTTTCTTTTTCACACGATTATGTATAAATTATGCTCTATAGCATAGAGAAACATTATTTCTGTGGTTTTATCTTAAAGTTATTATCCAAAGAAGATAAATAGCCTTTACTTCCGTCCTTCTCTTGAAAGACTGCAAAGCAGCTATGAAGATAATCTGCAAACATGTGAAGTGAGTATAACTCTTCCACAGGCGGAGCTACTCATCATGTACTTAATTTTTAATAACGTCAGCCAACATAATTAGAATTATAACTTCACGTGAGAGATTTGCAAGTGGCAAAACTTCATTAATTATTCAGAACTATCATTTAGTTATGAATCAGGCAAGATCGATCAGATGCTCCGCAGAACTGTCACTCAGAGTCACAGTTTTACAATTAAATTATTTGGTAGGCAGATGCTAACTGAGCAGTCAGAATATTGTTATTTTAAAAGTGTGATTGATTAACTAAATACATTTCTATTTATGTGTTTATTATTTTACAGTTTTTAAAGAGTGTGTCGTTTTTAGATAGATAGATAGATAGATAGATAGATAGATAGATAGATAGATAGATAGATAGATAGATAGATAGATGACAGAAACAGCAAGGATCTGTGTTGTGCTCCCTCTCCTCTTCTCTGTGACTTTGCAGTTTTCTCCTTATTAGGGAGGGAAGGAAAGGCAGACTTGCCAGTGTCCTGTTGGGGACAGCAGCAGCAGTAACAACTGCAACCTAAAAGTGTGGGCAGAATCTCTAATGAGAGGTCTAGAAAGATAATTGATGGCAATTTTGAATTTGCTGGCCATTATACGGGCCTTGAACACTTTGGTTTAATGAGAATTAAAGATTCAAAAGCAATGCATTTTATATCAATCAGGCAAACAACCCAAGGGAGGAGAACAGCAGAGAGGGGGCAGTTATGTGCCTGAAATTAGCAGTGAAGAATGAAAACAAGATTAGTCACAGTGGATAATTATTGCATGTATATTTTTTTTAACATACTCAATGTAATTTGTTTTTTAATGTTTCTTCAATGCATTATCAAATTGTATTGCTATGTTGTGATTCATTTTGTTTCTTTTGAAAACAGTAGTAATGGATTTTTTTAGTGAAGTTTTTTTCATATAGTCTGTACTTCAGTATAATGCAAAAAAAATAAAAAGCTAAGTTATATAATTTTTGTGATATGAAAATGAAAGTTGAAGTAAAACCATCATAAAACTTGCACTTATGGTTCTTGTTGACCGAACTGAACAATGTCTGCACATACAGGTAGTGTCCCTCTTTATTAGCCCACCTGTTTGAAAAAGAAACACAATATCCTGCTTGCAGCCTTCAAGCAACCTGGGAATGCCAAGCCAAACTGTCACTATAAGAAACCATATAGATGCGGGATGGTACGGAGGAGGCACAGGGGAAGGCAGAAGAGGAGGACAAAGAGAAGGAGCAAGATGAGAAAAGGAGGATGCGACAGCAATCACTCTGTGGGAGAGTGGTGATGACTTCAGAGAAACAGCAGGAAAAGCCTGCTGAGTCTCACCATGCAGAGACAAGGTATTTTCACCTACTGATGAG
>NW_027052124.1:0-24884 GCF_036321145.2 Pelmatolapia mariae | reverse complement strand
CGAGAGTTGACGCTCGGGTGTGAAGTGTGGAGTACTGAGTTTTCCAAGATCTGGGAGATTGTAGAAATGCCCTTCTCCCCATCTTTCCAGAAAAATAAGTGATCTGGAAGCTGTTAAGCTTACTTACAGCAGCAGCACTTTATGCACCTGCATAAAGTCCAGGACACATTTACTAACAGTATGTGTTGCTGTATGTGCTGCAGCTTTGAATCTTTTATTAATATATATTTTGTTAATATTTTGGCCATGGTGTCTTGTTATGAAAAATAGAAGAGTAAAAGTGTTAGCATGTGGTCAAAGCTAAGTTTGACTGGGAAACACAAAGCTCAATAGTCTGTATCAACAAAATTCACTGCCTGTGTAATATTTGATGCGTCATAATTTATTCCAGTCTATCTTGCAAATACATATTTGCTTTGCAATGTCATGCACAAACACACACAACTATTAGATCCTTAAGATCAAACCTGTGTCATTCTTTTGGTCCACTGCAGTGTAGTAGTCAAATAAAAAAAAAAACCCTTCCCCCCCAAAAAAAGAAGTGAAGTGGCCACAAATGGCCAGGATGCGTAAAATGTCTAAAAATATTATTGATTACAGGATAATACATTAATGTTAATAGCAACTGTAAGCTTTTTACTTTGAAGTTACAAGTATAAACAATGCTCTTATATTTACACTAAAAATTTTTACTATAAGTATGGACATAAAACAAGTGAACAACATTTAATAATAAGCTTAATTGGAATTCTGTACACTGAAAAAAAAAAACCCAACAACACATAAAAAACACAAACAAACAGCCAGTGCCTTCATCTGTCCGTTAAGTGTCAAACATCGCATTGACCTGTAGTCTCTTTTTTTGTAAGAAGACTAAGACCACAGTGAGGGAATTTCATTTTCATGGACTTTCCACAAGCCGCAGTTTCATTTAGCACAGACGGTAGAGCACATGAATGTTCTACCGAAGATTTAGAAAATGGTTTAGATACTGGAGACAAGACATCGAGAGGGAGATGGGGCTCCACGAAGAGTTCAGTGCAGTGGGGAGCAGTCCTAAACGCTGACATGACATTGCCATATCCCCACGCTGTATGGCTGTCATGTTGCAGACAGGGCAGTGAAAGTGCATATCATTTTGTCTGTAAGAGAGAAAAAAAAAGAAAAACAAAACAACAACATGTAATTTAAATGTAGTTGTATAGAATGCAATTAGTTTATCTAAAACTTTAGTTTATCATTAACAAAAATATCCAAGCCATTCTCAATAATGAAAGAAAAATGATGTGGATCACAAGAGCTGTCAAGAAATGTGGTGAACAGGAACAAATATTTAATGAAAACACACTTTTTTCTCTTGCTGATTGAACTGAACTGTACCATGTGAAAAGCAACTTTTAAGTCAACAGAGAGACTGCAGAAGTGCATATTTATAACTTTAACTATGAAGTATATTTAATACCAACATACCTTTGAAAGGCAAAGCATTTTTAATCCTCAATCTTTGCCCTGACAGTAGGGCTGAAAGTGGGGCGCAGAGGGCAGTGAAAGAGTCTTTTGCAACATGTTGTGCATTCCTGCGATTCTGGCTTTGAGGCAGAATTCCAATTTGATATGTGCATCTAAAACAGAGAGAAAAACAGATAAACACCATATAAACATTTAACTTCAGGTTTTAGCAGAAATAACACGTTACAGTTAGCATGTAAGCGATTTGGGGAGACAATTCTTTACAAAAACATAATTTACAAGACACTTTTATTTGTGACATACGTATCTATTGACATACAACAGACAATTTAACAAAGGCTAACTAAAATCTGGGCAATAAAAAAGCAGAACAGAATGGAATAGAGATTATTAGTATTTATAAATGTATAAATCTCTTTGTGACAAACTTTACAATATTTTTGCAGGTGGAATGAGAGACATGAATAAAGCGCAATATGCAGTAAATGGAACAATGTGCATTGATGTCAGATAGTGAAAAGCAGTGAAGTGAATTTGTTCATAACAAGCAAAAATCTAATACGTCAGAAACTGACCACTAAATGCTAACCAGAGGTGTCAAAAGTACACACATTCCTCACTTAAGTTTAGATACCTCGGGGGTATGACAGTTGTTGTAACGCTAACAAAGTGCCGACGTAATCAGTGTAAGCAAAGTAGATGATTCCTAGAATGATATAATTATTAACGGCAAATTTATACATAGAAAACTCTGTACCAACCTTTACGATCGATTTGCAAGGTTAATGATCCATGCAGGAACGAGACAAAAAAAAGAAAAGAAAAAAAAAAAAGAGATCCATGCAGGAACGTATTTCCGCCTACTGTGGAGGTCACGTGTTTCCGGTTAGTGTGGAGGTCACGTGTTTCCGGTTACTGTGGAGGTCCCAATATGGCGCTCCCCAGTGGCTGCAGCCATGTCACTACCCGATCCGTACCGGAAACCCGATCCGTACCCCGCATGCGCGAAAAGTGTCTACTTCCAGTCGAAGCGTTTTACGATAGTTACGGGTCAGAGTATCTGTTAAGATGTTAAGAATAATAAGTATCTCTTAAAATGTTTCCAATAATGAAACATTTCAATATAATGTAGACAAAAACGAAAAATAAAAAAATAGTTACGGATCAGGAGTCCCCTATCCTTACTGCGCATGTGCAAAGTCGGACCGTACAAATCGAGTCTACCCGATCCGAACCGCGCATGTGCAGGGGTTTTCTTCTTCTTCTATTCGTTTAATGGTAGTTTACTCCCCAATGTACGAGGATGCTGCCACCTGCTGACCGAGTGAATGAACCCTATTGTAAACTGAATTAGCGTCATTACAAACATGTGTTAAATTTGATTTAGTGATAGTCGAGTGTGTTTATGCTCGTCTGTGTGGAGAGGATTGATTGGAATGGTGATGATGATGTCCGCTATCACTGTCAATTGTCAGTAAACACTTCATCTGGCTGATGAATCTTCACGTGACATATTACAAAGTCTGTATTATTAACTCTGTAATTAGGCACCATTCTTCTTATTTTGTTTGTTGTTCAATCGGGGAACGCTCTCTGTTGAGGAGACAAGCATGAATTTGTTTGTATACGGATTATCCATTGTTTAAATGTCCCGGTAGTCGAAAAGGAGGCAGAGCTGCTGAGAAACGCTAGGAGCTAACTGGGCGCTAACCGTATCATTCAAATATATTGAATGTCGCAATGAGAGGAAGTGACGTAAGATTTGCGCATGCGGGTACCGATCGGGTTTCTGGTACGGATCGGGTAGCGACAAGCCAGACCCTTCTCGCTCTGTCTTCCTCCGCCACTGCCTCCTTTGAGTTTTGGACGAAATGGATTCTGGGATATTGCATTTCGTCATTTCGAGCTGATTGGACACCAGAACAGCCAATCAGATTTTTTTTGCATCCAACTCTGTGATTGGCTGGTTATTACTCCTTTACTAAATATAGTATTATTTTCTTATAGTATCATTTTTCTTTAAAACTGGCAATTGTCCCCCCAAACACCTAGGAAAAACTCAGGTTGTATGAGTTGTACTTCTGTTTTGTGTGACTAGGTGGCAGAACTAGAACTTGCTGTACTTTTGACAAAGAAAATCGTGCATTATTAGAAGTATAAGGTACAACAAAAGGCATTAACACAACCCAGAACAGTTTCAGGCTTTTGAACTAATCACTTGTAACCTGCTCAATGGTCCCTCTTCTCTTTAGTTCAGAGGTCATCCAAGTTTTCCAAAAGTAATTTCAAATTTCAATTTCTCTGACCTCAGAACAATTTTACACGAGTGATTATATCCATTATTATATCACTTTATTTTAAATATTTAAGTCTTTATAATTTTATGTTAAGGAACACTATTCTTCCACCGTTTGTAGATTTTCTTTTTTGTTGTGTTTTTTTGTGACCTCCTGGGTGAGTCACCAGTGCAGTCTTGGAGAAATTTTTGTAGGCTAGCTGCTTCTGGGAAAGTTCACCACTCTTCAAAGTTTTCTTCTTTTGTGGATAATGACTCTCATTTAGTTTGGTGTGGAGTCCTAAAACTGTAAAAACTGCTTTGTAACCTTTTCCAGACTTACATTTTCACATAGGTTTGGATAACATTTTTTTAAAAATCATGATTAAAATGAAATAACGATTTAAATGATTTAAAAACAGGTTTTTTTCTAATTTACTTAGCTTTAAGTGTGAAAAATATGCCCAAAAAAAAAAAAAGAGTAAGCAGCAAATACTTGTTCACTAGTGTATATGTATTTATTTGTGACAAAAATAAGTGGACTTACCTGCTGTGGGGACCCTTGTGAATAAGGGAGCGGCCAAAAGTAGGTTTGTTTTGTCATTTCTTAAATACAAGAGGAGAAAGAAGTTGTAGGAATGAAAAATAGTACAGGGAGAGAAACAACAATGTTTGTGTTAGGCAATGTAAAAATACACTGACATTATGTGGCCATCTGTTTACCTAGTTATCCGTTTGTGTTTGATACAGAGTGACATATGGCTATTTACTGCCATCTGGTGTTAGTTATACAGAACTGAAATTAAAGTCACTATTGTGTTCTTGTTGTTGTTTTTCTGTTGACAAAAAAACAGCTGTGGATATTTGTCTTTTTCATAGCCATTTTAGGATTTTCTTGTTAAAGAAGGTCTCTCAAAGATTTAGACACCAAAGTGTCAAACTGACACTGACTGTCTCTTGGATTATTAACTGAACATACTTGAACTGATTGGCGCCGTAGGCAAAACACAGGGGGACCATCCAACAAGTGTTCAGCACCAACTCTGCAGATATGGAAAATGAAAAATCCTCCAACGCTCACCCAACAATATTACATTTCCTATGATTTTCCATCTGATATGCACTGTTTCATTTCCACGCATGTAAAATGAATATTGTTGCACATTTAAAAAGCAAAAAAAAAAACAAAACTGCAAGTAGAGGGTGGACTGGTGGAGTGTGGTGCATTACTTCATTGTGACTCTTAGAGTCACAGTTTTTTGCATATCAATTTTAAATATATTATTAACTAAAAATACACCTGTGAGAAATAATAATAGGTCATGTGGTCGAAACCAGTGATTTGATTCTTCATGATATAAACATTTTTACTTTGTGTTATTTTCATGATTAAGCAGCCCTGCGAGAATCAAAACAAGAAAGCTCATATTTGAATAAAACACGAGGACAGCTGTGATGACCTAAACTGCATTACTTGATTTGTATACACATGGATCGTTGTTTGTTTCAAAGTTATTTGAATTATGAAAATGTTCTGAAAAAATGAGTATCATTTGCATGGCTTCATTCTAGCTGCATGATTAGCTAGTGGTGATCATTCGCAAAGTCCTTCTAAGAGCACATTTCAGCCATCTAGAAGCAAATCTTTGTGGTTAAATTTCTACAATACGTGTATTTTCATAACATTGCAGCTTTTCTAATCTCTCAATCAAGAGTGCCATCATGGACACACCTTGGCTTGTGTAACTGACAACACTGAACAAACATCATGCTAATTGTTCTCTGGTCTTATGGGAAAAGGGAAAACAAAGAAAATATAAAGGCCAACGTATTTTAACCATGTAAAAAGATTCAAAGAAGGAACTTGAATTGCAGCATGCAAAACTCTCCTGTACTCCTCCCTTCACATAACAAAAACAGTCATTTTTTTAAAGAGGTGGACATTTGAATCACACATTTACAACAGTGTCTCACAATAGGAGGAAGATCAGACTACTGACAAAGTGAGTCTTCTTCTTTTTCTTCTTTTAGCTGCTCACTTTAGTCACCACAGAGCATCCTCCTCAATCACACCAACCCCCCATCGCTTCACACTACTTACAAGGGAAAAGTTCTTTAAAGATAAAAAACAATAAAACAAACAATATTGTCACAACTAAATAATTATAGAATATTTGCCTGTTTTTACATCTTTAGGTTTTCATTCAAGACATAATTAAATCACAATGTTCTGTATGGTTTCAATGTAATTTTACTCTATCTTTGAATATAATTTTCATATCTTGAAATAAAGCGGTGGAAAAGAGATACATTTTGCTGCAAATTAAAGAAACTGTGAAATTTTGAATTAGTGGATCAAAATCAAAAATCTGTATTGGAAAATTAGGACAAGGCCATGTGTTCCTGCCATCAAATTCAAAATCAGCTTATTTTGTTTTTACAGTGGTACATTTTCTCAGTTTGACATTTGATATGATTTCATGTTGTATATGTGATTGTTATTTTATATTTTCTTCGAGATGTCAGTAATCTCATCCACCTCCAATGACTCTCTTTCCTTGATCAGTTATTCGATTTTCAAAGGAAGAGATTTTCAAAGGAAGAGAATAGCTGTCTCATCTGGTCTGTCTCTTCTACAGACCAAGTTCCTTCCTTTTCATCTCCTTCAGCATCACCAATATTCTCCTCCTCTGCACACTTATCCTCTACTATGGTCTGCAACAATGGTGGAGAGGGCACTCTGTCTCCTCAGCATCAACAGCAAGTCATTCAGACAGTTTCACATACCACATAGTCACTATGGAACTAATTTATAGTTTTGGATGTATCCTCATCTGTTTCGCTAACTACAACCAAGATTTAAATATACTGTTAGTGGGGGCCCTTACGCATTTGTCGAACTGGTTTGGCGAGACTTCACATCTTGACCTGTGTGGAGCGCTACCTGGCTGTTGGTCATCCCATCACATACTTGGGACTGAGAAATGAAAGAGGAATCAGAATGAGAAATTTATCTAGTGACTGTGCTTGGCTGCTTTCAATGTTTGGGACAGGTTTGGCAATAAAAGAAGACATCTTTTTCATTGTGTACTTCTGCCTCCATATAATATCCATAATAACTATATCTTTCTGCAGTCTTTGTGTACTCTGTATTTTGATTCGTCCTGGCCCAGGTTAACAGGATAGGAACAGGGACAGGGTTGACCAGTCAAAGCAGAGGGCATTCTACACTACTGTGGTCATATTGGTTGTTCTGGTATTGAGGTTTGCCAGCACTGTGATTTGGGGTGTGCTCAATAATTCAGAGGGAAATTATTGTCTGATTATGACATGTTTTTTCTAAGGGTACATTTTGCCAGCAGTCTGGTGCTACATTTGCTTTTTCTACACAGAACAGGAAAATTAACATGTTGTTCAAACAAAACAGCGACAAAAAATAAAGTCAGTGAGGGTAAACGCTATTTAATCATTCAAGCTAAAGCTACAATGTTACAATTAGATTACAAGATGAGGGTCAACTCAAACTATTGGTGCCTCATTTGTTTTATATTTTATTTTGACACTGAGAGTGGAAAGGTATAAATGTTTTGTTGTGTAAGATCTATATTTGTGTTGACATTAGCATTCTTAATTTAAACACAAATGACGTCTAATTAGAAAATTGTAAGGTGCAGATATGTGGATATAAGTCAAATTATGTGGTAATTAAATTGAATCCTGATATAAAATTATGATGACACTAAATTTAAAATACCACTCATGTAATTAGATGATATTGAAGGAGACAATATTGTGCTAGCAAATTACGCTGTTCAGTTATTTCCTTCTGGTAGGTATTATTTATTTTGCCTCTAATTATTTGCCATGCTATAGCTTTCATAATATCGGTTTGATACAGACAGTACAACAAACTGTTCTATGTCTTCCACTGAATGACCATGAATAAATACGTCGTTAGTCAGCCTGCCTATCAATCCCGCTTATCGGTTCTTGGACTCTGATATGCTGCTTAGAGATGGTGGTGAGCCAACGAGAACCAATAAGAATCAATAAGGGAATCATAAAGAAATCTGATATAGGATATATGATCTAATATAACCTTCTTCAATTGTAAAATCTTAAAGTAAATATTTTTCTCCAGTTAAAGAAAGTAACATTCTAAGGGTTCTCAGGAAGTACAAACTGGACTCTAACCTGTTGCTGACTTTTTACCGCTCATCCATGGAGAGTCTGCTGACATACTGCATCACAGTATGGTATGGCAGCTGCACTAAGGCGGATAGACTGAGGCCATGTCCTCACTAATACGTTTTCGTTTGAAAACGTGTCTTTTTCTCTCCGTTTTGGCCTTCCGTCCACACTGAGATGGCGTTTTTGTTCAAGGAAAATTGAGCTTTTTGAAAATGCTCTCCAAAGTGGATAAATTTGAAAATGCCGTTTTCGCGTTGCAGTGTGGACTGCGAAAACAGGCTTTTGAAAATGATGACATATTTTAGTCATATGATGCAGTCATGTGACCATGCGACCAATTCAGCTAAGATGGAGGATGGAATTGTACAGCAGTTGTTTTGTTTATTCCCATTTTTCACAGCCCTATTAAAGATTAATATCAGTTTGTACATGCTCCAGATAGCTTTTCTTCAAAGAAGACGGAATTTTAATTTCAGCGTATTTGTTTTGGTATGTCTCCCAGTCTATATTCTCGCTTGCTTTTGCAACTTGTACCCTTGTGTAAGTAGCAGCAACAACTCCACCTCATTGTCAATCCATTTAAAAAACTCTCTGCTTTTCCTCGACATGTTGGCGCGAGGTTTCGAAGAGCCAGAAAGTAAATAAACAGCAGATGGAAATGAGGCAGGTCGAATCGTCTTACGTTTCATGCATGCGCAATACAGGAATGCAAGCTCTCATTCTGGATGGACAGCCAAAGAATATAAATTCAGATAAATTTTAAAGCATACTGTGCGAGCCATACATGGGGAGCAACCAATTCTACAGTTTTCACAATAGACATGTTGGCATTGTTAACACCTCCCGGAAACTAGCCTATTCAGTTATGTCCTCTGTAATAGACGTTGGTTTTTGGTCTATATCTTTTGACATATTTGAGTTACCTTACCAAGTCCTGATGTACTAAACAGGCATACTGGGCTTTCCAATGATATCTCATGTGTCTGGGTGGTCTCTTTTAATTCCAAAGAGGAAGGAAATCACAAAAATGCTCATGAGAAGATTCTTTTTTCCTTTGTTTCTCAGGCAGATGTATGGGCTCAAAGGCATCTTATGTGAATCTCTGACTGCTGCAGTGTCTTTGAGTGTGAAATAAAGTCACTTGATGGAAACCTTTTTTTTTTTTTTTTTTCGTCTGTTAATGGAAATATCCACTCAGATTTAGTATTTGAGAAATGTTCTATGCTTTGGTCATCAGAAAAGTGATGGCAAAATTTCCCTACAGACATTAACTGTGTAAAAAGATTAAGTAGGAGAATTTGCTTGGAAACATGCAAAACTCCTTGGTAGTCCTCCATCTGTTACGCAAACACCCACATTAATGTTTCCCATGAGATTCCTCATATTTGGATTAGCTTACAGCAGTCTCTCACAGTACAAGGTGATCAAACGACTAACCAGGTGAGTATACTTTAAAACCTCTATTACATGTTTAAGCTGTTATTGTCCCTGATATACCATCATTAATCTATTTGACTGTCAGCCTAAACAAAAGTCCACTTGAGTTTACAAATTACGAATTTACGTTGAAACATACTGACTACATTTCAATATCATTATTTATCATTCACTCCTTGTAAAGTGCATCAGTGTATCATAAGCAAATTTAATAAACTGAATATATTTATGGAAAAAATACAGTTTGGTTAATAGATGAAGAACCACTCTTCTTGAATAGATGGATATGTAACTGATGTAGCAAAGGCATTTCATGTCTGTCTTTTTCTTTTTCAGACATGAATGATTCCTCTTTCAGCACCTCTATCCCTTTAAGCACACTGTGTCTCCTCTCCAGACCAAGCTCTTATATTTTCATCTCATTCAGTATCACCAAAATTGTACTCTTCATCCCTCTCTACATTGTCATTCTCTGCTATCGCCTCCAACAATGGTGGAAAAAGCGCTCCACCTCCTCAGCAACAACAGTGAGTCCCTCAGACAGCTTCATCTACCACATGGCGACCATGGAGCTGATTGGTATCATTGGGTGTCTCATCTGCTGTTTTGGAATCTACAAGCAAGATTTAATAATGTTACTAGTAGGGACATTTATTAATTATTTTCGCTGGTATGGACAGACTTTCTTTCACATCCTGGCATGTTTGGAGCGCTACCTAGCTGTTGTTTATCCCATCGTCTACTTGAACCTGAAAAATGAAAGAGGGATCAGAATGAGGAATACCACTATTGGCTGTGTCTGGGTGCTTTGTGTTGCTGGGGCAGGTTCAGTGATGAAAGAAAACATTTTCATCATTGTTCACCTCTGCTTCAATATATTGTCCATAATCCCCATCTCCTTCTGTAGTCTTTCTGTTCTCTGTGTTTTGATTCGTCCAGGCCCAGGAGAAAAGGGTACGGACAAGACTGACCAATCAAAGCAGAGGGCATTTTACACCATTTTGTACATACTGGGAATGCTGCTGTTGAAGTTTGCATCTAGTGTGCTTTGGACTGTAATCTATGGTTTTGGAGGGAGTAATTGTGTAATAATGACAAGCTTTGTCTGGATACATTTTCTCTTTAGTGTAGTGTTACATGTACTGCTTTTGAACAGACTGGGAAACTCTGTATTTTGCAAAAACAACATCCACTGAGAATAGCAGCTAGTTTTGCGTTGGTAGAATCAATACAAACAAAGGTACAAACAAATCACTGAAGCATGTTGTGCTTAGACAAGTTAGTAATTACACAAAGTAACTAAAAATAAAGTAACAATCAGATTTTTAGGTAGCAAATCAGTGCCGCTATTAGCATTTGCTTTCTTGTAGTCTGTGTCCTAAGCACAAATTACAAAGAAAGAATAACTGAAGGAAGAAAAAGAAGAAGCTGTAGATAGGTGGTTATAAATCAAATTAGTATATTATATTTATTAATAAATATCCAACATAAGTTGTATCCATTTCACATTTATTTCTTATTTTCTCAACATAGTTTAATTTTATCTTTGATGAAAGAAGTTTCATGTAAAAAGCACAGCACATAAAACATATGTTTCAAAAAATAATGATTAAACATATAGTCATTTTTATTTTCAATTAACGTGGTTTTAGATAAAATATTTTCACTTTAAAGCATATACATAGTAAAGGTGTATCTTAACTCTTGTTTTCAAACTATAGAAAAATATAGAAAATATTTTGTTACAGATTTTTTTTCCAGTATTGAAAGTATCACTCCTATATCATCTATAACAGTTAAAGCATCTGTTTGTTTGTTTTCTATTCATTTGTGTTGGTGTGTGTGTGTGTGTGTGTTTATACTTCCTTTCTAATTAAGTTAGAAAGTGTTAACCAATCCAAGTACTAACCAGACCTGACCCTCCTTAGCTAACAATAGAGAAATACATAAAAATATGAATCTTTTTTGTGTTCATAAAGCATGTTTCACTAGAATTGAAACAACTCACATTTTTGTGTCTGTGTTTATGTTTTTATTTAAATTTTTCCTATATTTGTAAGTGTAAACTGAAGTATTATCGGTATCATTAGCAAACATGCAGACTGCAGGAAAATAAGAGACTTGATACTAGTGGTGCAACGGATCAAAAATCTCACGGTTCGGATCGGATCACGGTTTTAAGTCACGGATCGGATCAATTTTCGGATCAGCAAAAATAGAAAAAAAGGACAAAAATTCGACTCGCCATTTACTTATTTAAGTATTTTTTGCCTATTAAAAAACATTCAACTGAAGACTCATTCCACGCACTTATATAAAAACAAATTAAGGTGCAATATGGACATTATGGACCATGCTGGGCATCCTCTGCATCCTCTGCACACGGCCATAAACAACCAGAGGAGTCTGTTCAGTGACAGGTTGCTTCTCCTAAAGTCAAGGACCAGCAGACTTAAAAACTCCTTTGTCCCACACGCCATTAAACTGTTTAACTCCTGGCTGGAGGGGAGAGGGAGGGGAAACGGGGACAGAGGATGGGGGAACAAGTAAGCTGTAGTGCCTTTTCACTGTGCAATAGTTTTTGTTAATATCCAACGGTGTAATAGACTCACAATACTTGAAATGTGCCGTTCCCTTGTATTCTTATTCCTATTTATTCTATTTATCCCTTTTGTATTCTCTGTATTTATATATGTGTATATATGGTATATTTCTGCTCACATTCTCCAACTTCTGTCGGTGCTGTGCTACTGGAAACTGAATTTCCCGGAGGGACCCACCCGAGGGATAAATAAAGTTTCATCTAACCTAATGTAATCTATAGATCACTACAGGGCTTTGTATCTACCACTCCGCTATGATATAACGAGCGGTCACGGTCACGTGGAGGTCCACCCATTTGTAGTTAGGGCAACAGAAGATGCCTGGGACAGTTCAGCCATAACTTTAAACTTCTCCTGCTCATACATGCTTGGAACGATCTTGTCACACTGAAGTGGATGCGCAACGAGATATCATAGCGTGGCTCAAGCACATTCATCACAGTTTAAACCCCTTGTTTTGCACAACGGAATACGGCCTCCCGTCTGCAGCTAAACACCCCAATAGCTTTTGTAATAGATTTAGCTCGGTCGGATTGGGCAGCAAAGGGCTGCTTAAATGCCGCAAACTCCTCTGCTCCTCCACTTGGACCGCTAGCGCTGGCCATAACTACCGCTTGACAGACCCACCACGCGCACCATACACATACTTTTTTTTCTGTTTCGAATCATCGGATCACGTGCGTACCGAACCGTGGAGTGGGATCGGTTCGGATTTCGGATCAACAGTGATCCGTTGCACCACTACTTGATACTAACTCAGAATAAATTTAATGTCTCTTGTAGAAAATCTCACGCTAAATCTTCTGGCAGTATAGGAACATAAAATTATTACATTACAGTATCAACGTGTCTAAAATCTACAGCAAAGGTATATTACTGCACTTCATCATATATAGCTCATGTATAGAATGTAAACTTTATAGTCTAACACCATCAGCTGTTGAGCTGTTCACTTTGTGTTTCCACTGTTATTACTGTAAAATGTATACCTGTAGTGTAGGCTAATGAGCCTTAAAGTGTAAAACTTGTCATGTTTGTTAAATGTTGTACTTAAAAGTAAAGTGTACACAGCAAAAATGGCAGTGTTGATTTTTTAACGTTAGAAAATATACAGTACTCAGTGTTGAATTTATAACATTAGGAGTTTTGCTGGCCAGGTCTCTCTTGGAATGAGACTTTTCACCTGGAAAAATGAAGGATAATAATAATAATAATAATAACTAGAAAGCGAAAATTTCAGAAGAAATTTTAAGTGTGCCTATGCCGCTGCTATTCAGTGTAGTTTGCCATTCATACAGCTACAGAGAGCAAAACTCAGAAGAGCACCCATTCTCCACCATGAACTATGGTAAAAACAAACACCGCTCACGCTTCACAGATGACAGCTGTAGCTTTTCAACTCACAGCCCGACACACACCCAAAAAACAGCCGAGAGAGCACAGACTACGCCCGAGAGGCGTGATTGCAGGTGCCGCTCAGGTGGGTCCACCTCCCCTGCAGCAGCACTGCAGACCATGCCCCGCCACACACATCAAACACGTAAAATAAATATTTATGCACTTTTGCATTCACTTTTTGTTTTTTGTTATTTTTTACACAGTGTTCTGAATGATGAACAATGGTCTACAGCCAATCTTGTGTATTATTATACAAACTTTGGTTGTAAGATTCAGATAACTATTTAATAAAAGCTAAATATTTTATATGAGAGTAAGAAAGAAAAGTATATCTTTGTGTCCACCTTTCTCTGTTAATGCCCTACCTGGCCCCCTGGCAAAAGCTTTGCTAGATCCGCCCCTGCACAGTTACCAGCTGTCAGCTACACAAAAAAAGGAGCTTGGTGTATATTTGTCTCTCAGAAACAGTTCATAACTTCCCTTCAACTCATTCATGTCACCTAAGGGTAAAGCTGTTTCTCCATCACCAGTTTAGCTCTGATGATTCAGTAAGGACATCTGGTTTGGAACAGCCGTTTTTACAGCTGTGGCTGCAGCAAACATCAGCTGATACTAGAAATTAAAAGCAAATGAATTCTAACAACAGCTGATCAAGCTTAAACGTGCTGCTGTTGTTTAGCGCGATAAACAAACAAGAGAGAAAAGCCGATCATTGATCAGTTTCATGACTGAAGTTTCAACAGGCGAGAGAATGACAAGGGAGGCTCTCATAAAGTTCAACATCGGTAACTTAGCGCGCACACAGCTGTATACAAACTCCGTCGTGCTAGCTAGCACGCAGTACGAGTTATTGTAAGTGATTGAAAAAGTCAGCACAACGAAAATAAACTACACCTAAACTCGGTTTATATCTGACCCAAATAGAGTGCAGGTCATAACTTCTTACCTGAAATTCAGTTCACCTCACGCTCCTGCCTTCGCTTTCCCTGATCCACGATTGACCTCCACGTTAGCAAACACCGGTCGATCGGCGGTAGCCTCACCGCCTTGTATGTCTCGTTCGCGGCATGTCCTTTCTGTCACACACCGGTGGATAGCTGCCCTCTGTTGTAGCTCCACCGCCAAACAACTCAGTTATTTTTTCCACATCGACCAGCATCATCGGCCCAAATAAACGAAAAATAAGTCCAGCTAAGACACAGACCCTTGCCGAGCGATCCGGCGATGAAACAAATTTTAGCCACCTCACTATCAGCCAAGCCTGGGTGGTTTTTCACGAAGGGTCACTAGCGGCGCTAGCTAGCTAAGCTAGCGGCGCTAGCTAGCTAGCCGGCTATCAGCAACACGTAAGAGAACTGTTGCTAAATAAACTACCCCTAAACTCGGTTTATATCTGACCCAAATAGAGTGCAGGTCATAACTTCTTACCTGAAATTCAGTTCACCTCACGCTCCTGCCTTCGCTTTCCCTGATCCACGATTGACCTCTGCGTTAGCAAACACCGGTCGATCGGCGGTCGCCTGCCCCGCCTCGTATGTCTCGTTCGCGGCATGTCCTTTCTGTCATACACCGGTGGATAGCTGCCCACTGTTGTAGCTCCGCATTATAGCACTACCAAACAACTCAGTTATTTTTTCCACATCCAGCTGTAACTCCGATTCTGGGAGAGCATTTGCGAGAGACCGGGGAGGTGAAACGAGAGAGAGAGTCCCCTCGCTGTCCACTTGCAGCCAAGTGCGGCAGCTAGCTAGGTAGCCGGCTAGCTGTCAGGCAGGACCGACGTGGTCAGAGCACTGTCGCTAATATGGGATGTCTTGATAAAACAAGCAGATATTTGAAGTTTACACACCTACATTCTCGCCTGAAAATATCTTAAAAGTTGATTTTGTGACCTAGAAACACTAATAAAAGACATATAAAACGAAGTGGTGGCCGCCATTGTTTAACTCGGCAGAGGTGTGCTATGAATTGTGGGATATGGAGTTTTCCACCAAGCATAGAAGCCATTGTGCTTACCGTAACTATTCAATGGTTGCACAACCTTAAAACCTCCAATGGTTCCTGAAAGCAGCGAGGCTGTGCGCGCCATTGATATTGTCGTCATTACGGTATCCAAATAAGGGTAGACAGGCTGTACCACTCCCGGCATACCACTAGAGAGAGCCAACACACCACAAATAAAGTTTGAAATTTGTTTCAATGGGACCAAAAGATGGCGCCAACACACCACAAATGAAGTCTGTTTATTTGGCGCCAAAAGATGAATTGGCCTAAATTTGCACTAAAATATTAATATTTAAAAAACTATAAAAGTCATAAACACCAAAAGTCATAACATAATAGTCCAGCTCCAGCCGCACAAAATGATCTAACATATGTAACCCTAATGTCAAAACTGTTCGGCAGAGGAGCGCGGGAAAATTTTCACTAAAATATTAATATTAAAAAAACTATAAAAGTCATAAACACCAAAAGTCATAGCACACCATTCCAGATCCGGCCGCACAAAATGAGGTAACATATATGAAGCTTGTCTCAAAACTGCGGGGCGAGATTTGCTGCAAAATTTCAGGCGGAAACTGAAGAATAATAATAATAATAATAATAATAACTAGAAAGCGAAAATTTCAGAAGAAATTTTAAGTGTGCCTATGCCGCTGGTAAACAGTGTAGTTTGCCATTCATACAGCTACAGAGAGCAAAACTCAGCAGAGCAGCCATTCTCCACCATGAACTATGGTAAAAACAAACACCGCTCGCACCTCACAGATGACAGCTTACAATTTTGGGTAAAGATGAAGTGACTTTGTACAGCCCCGATTTGCAGACGCTGTGCACATAGTTTCATGAGCAGAAGTCCCATTGTACCACGGCAGACCCGACAATGTTTGCATGAACACGCTTTGAAGCATTACGTTATGGACCACTTTTCACACATAGTTGGTGTACCCACACAGCCGGCTGTAGCTTTTCAACTCACAGCCTGACACACACCCAAAAAACAGCCGAGAGAGCACAGACTACGCCAGAGAGGCGTGATTGCAGATGCCGCTCAGGTGGGTCCACCTCCCCTGCAGCGGCACTGCAGACCACGCCCCGCCACACACATCAATCACGTAAAATAAATATTTATGCACTTTTGCATTCACTTTTTGTTTTTTGTTATTTTTACACAGTGTTCTGAATGATTAACAATGGTCTACAGACAATCTTGTGTATTATTATACAAACTTTGGTTGTAAGATGCCCTACCTGGCCCCCTGGCAAAAGCTTTGCTAGATCCGCCCCTGCACAGTTACCAGCTGTCAGCTAAATAAAAAAGGAGCTTGGTGTTTATTTCTCTCAGAAACAGTTCATAACTTCCCTTCAACTCATTCATGTCACCTAAAAAAAAGGTAAACCTGTTTCTCCATCACCAGTTCAGCTCTGATGATTCGGTAAGGTCATCTCCTGGTTTCCACCAGCCGCTTCTACAGCTGTGGCTCCAGCAAACATCAGCTGATACTAGAAATTAAAATCAAATGAATTCTAACAACAGCTGATCAAGCTTAAACGTGCTGCTGTTGTTTAGCGCGATAAACAAACAAGAGAGAAAAGCCGATCATTGATCAGTTTCATGACTGAAGTTTGAACAGGCGAGAGAATGACAGGGGAGGCTGTCATAAAGTTCAACATCAGTAACTTAGCGCGCACACAGCTGTATAGAAACTCCGTCGTGCTAGCTAGCACGCAGTACAAGTTATTATAACTGATTGTAAAAAGTCAGCACAACGGAAATAAACTACACCTAAACTCGGTTTATATCTGACCCAAATAGAGTGCAGTTCATAACTTCTTACCTGAAATTCAGTTCACCTCACGCTCTGACCGGCAGCCGCCTGCTTCTCCTGCCTTCGGTTTCCCTGATCCACGATCTACCACCGGTTGATCGGCGGTCGCCTCGCCGCCTCGTTCCCTGCATGCTCTGTCTGACACACACCGGTGGATAGCTGCCCTCGGTTGTAGCTCCGCGTCAGCGACCACCAAACAACTCAGTTATTTTTTCCACATCGACCAGCATCTGGACAATCCACCGCCTTTCACTGTTTGTACCGTTACTAAAAAAAACCCCTCATCGGCTCATAAAAACGAAAAATAAGTCCAGCTATGACCCTGAGTCAAAAAGACAGCCAGTTAGCTAGCTAGCTGTCTAGCTCTTTGCAGGCACCGAAACCATCAGAGCTAATATGGGATGTCTTGGTAACACGAGCACATATTTGAAGTTTACATCTGGCCAATCCACCACCTTTCACTGTTTATACCGTTACTAAAATGAATAAATAAATAAATCATTTATTTATTTAAAATAAGTCCAGCTGTGACCACGAGACTTTACGAAGGACCGGGTGTGAAACCAGAGTAAGCCGCTCTCACTGTCATCCAGGCCGGCTGTAGCTTGTTAGCAAAGCCGCGCTAGCCACACTAGCCAGCTAGCCTCAAGCAGAAACGACATCGTCAGAACATTGTCGCTAATATGGGATGTTTTGACAAAATGAGCAGATATTTGAAGTTTACACACCTATATTCTCGCCTGAAAATATCTTAAAAGTTTATTTTGTGACCTAGAAACAGTATTAAGAGGAAAATAAAAACTAAGTGATGGCCGCCATTGTTTGACTCGGCAGAGGCGTGCTATGAATTGTGGGATATTGAGTTTTCCACCAAGCATTACCGTAACTTTTGAATGATTTGCGCAACCTTAAAAATTCCAATGGCTCCTGAAAGCAGCGACGCTGTGCGCACCGTTGATATTGTCATCATTACGGTAATCCAAATAAGGGTAGACAGGCCGTACTACTCCCGGCATACCACTAGAGAGAGCCAACACACCACAAATGAAGTTTGAAATTTGTATCAGTGGGACCAAAAGATGGAGCCAACACACCACAAATGAAGTCTGTTTCTATGGCGCCAAAAGAAGAATCTTTCTAAATTTGCACTAAAATATTAATATTTAAAAAACTATAAAAGTCATAAACACCAAAAGTGTATACCATACTAGTCCAGCTCCAGCCGCACAAAATGATCTAACATATGTAACCCTATTGTCAAAACTGTTTGGCAGAGAAGCGCGGGAAAATTTTCACTAAAATATTAATATTTAAAAAACTATAATAGTCATAAACACCAAAAGTCATAGCACACCATTCCTGATCCAGCCGCACAAAATGAGGTAACATATATGAAGCTTGTCTCAAAACTGCGAGGCGAGATTCGCTGCAAAATTTCAGGCGGAAACTGAAGAATAATAATAATAATAATAATAATAATAATAAATCCGACGAATAGTAATATGTGTGCCTCTTGGCATAGGCACACATAATAATAATAAATCTGACGAATAGTAATATGTGTGCCTCTTGGCATAGGCACACATAATAATAATAATAATGGATAGTGTAAAATACTATATAATATAATACCAACACTAATCAGCGCTATTTTTTAACACTAACACCAGTGTAGAATATTGTTGACTTGTACAGTGTTGAAATAAAACTAGGTCATTTTTAAAAAATATAAAACTTTCAAATGTTTTAATTTAACACTCAGTGTAAATTTAACACTGGTGATTTTGCAGTGTAGATCATCAAACCATACAGCACTATTTTCCTGTATTAGACCTCTGTTTTTCCCTGGCATATGCTGAGATAAAAGCTGTGATGGTGTTCTCTCCAGAAACAGTTTACAGCAGTCTCTCACAGTACAAGGCAATCAAACGACTGACCAGGTAAGTATACTTTAAAACCTCTATTACATGTTACAAAAAAAATGTTACAACCGAAAAGGGGATAAATCAATGACGACGCTCAGACACGATGCTTCTCTTTCAGCAGCTTCATTGCGAATGATTCAGAAATATAAACATACATACAAAAGTATTAAACATCTTAACACCGATGTACAGTCTCTGTTAGTTCTAGGACAATATACCTCAAGACCATTTTCTTTCCTTTCCTTTAAGCTGCGGATTAAATTAAATGTAAGAATTTACAAAAATAGCTTATAAACCAATAAACAAACTCAGATCATTGAACTTAAATATACTGAAAATAAACAAAGCATTCATATAAAAATATTAATAGGCATTTGCCCCTTCACAAAAAATATGCATGTTCTTCAACTACATCAAATGCAAAATGCACACAATGCTGTATGTTTCATACACAATCTTGCAAGGTAGTGCTCCATGCTAGCCACCAACAGACCACTTAGCTTAGCTAGCTGCTTAACAGTATCCTAACCACACAGTGAACATAAATCATCTAAATATTCCTAGTATCCTCTTGGTACATTTGGAAACACGGTCAGTACAGCTCAACATACATATTTGTCCAGGTCAAAAACAGAAATGCTCAATTACTACCTGAAAAGGGTATAAATCAATGATGACGCTCAGACATGATGCTTCTCTTTCAGCAGCTTCATTGCGAATGAGACATCCCGGCCAGAGCTCCCCACGGGGAGATATGCAAAGACGACACAAGAGTTCCCGAGGCTCTTCTGGGAACCAGAAAACGTCTCCCCGAGCGTGAGTCCTCTATGAAGAGCAGCCTTTCCTTATCGCCAGAGGTCACGGTCACTACAGAGGGCTGGCAGGCTCATTTCCCTGGGGCTTGAAACTGCAAAGGTGCCATGGCGCTGTCACGCTGATGGTAAAAACATTGCCCTTTTCCGCAGTGCCACGAACCCAGCCACCATGAGTCAGAGGCTCCCGGGAGAATCGGTGGGGGCGCGGGAGATACTGTCGGTGAGTCAGGAACTATGGCCCGGATGCCGAAGCTCCTGGTAGCCAGGAGAATGCGATCTGCTTCTTCTGCGAGAGGGTGGTAATCCTTTGCGGCCAGCAGCAGGTAGTTGGCGAGGCCACCTCGCACCGGCAACTGTCGGAGGAAGACGTGAGTGAAGAGGAATCCCCCATCATCCGTTCCTAGCAAGGACAGCATGCTCTCCGTGAGCTCGAGAGCGGTACCATCACCCAGGCCCGAGAGAGAGAGGAGTTTCACAGCCCGCCCTATGTGAGAGAGGGAGTAGCGCCGCAGCAGCGGTGTATTGAGAGCAGTGTATTTCCCTTGGCTGGGGTAATCCCGGAGGAGGGTCATCACATGGCGGGTGGACAGCAGATCCAGCAAGGCCACCATATTTCGTGTCATCGGCTGAAACGCCTCCAAGAGCGAACTGTGCAAACTGAGCTTCGACGTACACGAGCTACGAAGGAGGTTCGTGAAGCCAAAAATCTGGCAGCTTAACCACCACAGCAAAAATTAAAACGTACAGCTCTGCTATCACTTCCCACATAAATGAAGACAGAAAACTAAACAGCAGTAACGTTTGTAGGGTTACTGTCTGAAGTTGGGCTAGCTGGTATATAATGATGCCCCATACTTTGTACGTGGTGGATAGCTACACCGCTTTGGTTAGCATAATATAAACACAGTGAAGCTGGAGGATGAACGCTAACTTTTTTTCCACTCGCTAAAAGTTAATGTGAAGGTTCCCGAAGGTTAGGGACAAATGCAATCACTTGTTGGGATGCTGTTAACGGACCAAACTTCAATGAGGAGAACAACTGCGATATAAGGTAGTCATTAATATACCGCTGCACGGCTGGGTTGTAGTTACATCGTAATGTTTTAAAAACTGAGCTTTAAAATGAATAGTGATGACTGAAACCGAGAGAGACCCACAGTTTTTAAGGGGCTTGTTCAGATTAAATAGAACAAAATACAAAACATTAAAACATGTTAAAAATACAACAGCTTTAATAAATGCAGAATAGTCTGGACCCGGAAGCAGGGTTCATACGTCGTCACTTAAAGATTGGCTATCCCACCTGCTGTGAATGTTTTAATGCAGTACAGTTGTTATTATTATCACTTGTCACATTATGACAGTTAAAATAAATAACATTCATATAAGAAATAAAATTGTCTTGTGTAAACTGTATGTGGTGTTAAATAGGCCTATACTACTGTACTTTAATGTAGGTCATGAGGGTGGTACTTCAAGAGCCACGTATTTTATGAGGTGGTACTCATTGTAAAAAGCTTGAGAACCACTGGTTAAGGCCACCTGGTTATTGGTTGAATGTCGCTGTGTTGTATGGGCTGATATTGGTAGGGCATTTCGTTTGTACACACTGTACATGTGCATGTTGGAGTACCCAGCTGATCATAGGTGAAAACTTTAGGGGCTCGTCTCTCCCTCCTTGGCAAACTATAGGTCCCTTCTCCGTCCCTTTCAGGAAAGCCTGGGTGTGGAGATGCTAGAGTTTCATCCATTACTTCTCCAACTACTTGTCCATCTTCCTCTCGATGGTCTTCTTCCTGTGGCATGTTTTCCTCCTATATCTGAGGCTCCTTCCTGTATGACATGTGCCTTTCTTCACCCAGTGGTTCATTACCACTGACATCTGGTTTCTCCTGGACATCATCATGCTCTGTGACTCTCTCTGTACTGGGAACTTGAGGCTGTGTTACGGGCCCATAATAGTACACCCATTCCTCCTCATCATCCTTCCTGGTTTACATGTTCTGTGTCTTTTTCACTCACCCTTCTTTTCTTTTGCTTCGATGATACTTCTAGTTGTGTTTCCAGGGGTAAGTAATCATATGGCAGCAGCAGGTTGCGGTGCATGATTCTTGATCTTTCTCTCCCTTGCTCTGGTTTCACTTCATACATGGGAAGGCCTTCTGCAACTTGACGGATGGCAACATGGATATCCTGTTCCCAGTGATTATGAAGCTTCCCCGTTCATCCTCTAGGGGTCAGATTTCGGACGAGGACACGATCGTCAGGATATAACACAGAGCTTCTCACTTTCCCATCATAATGTTTTTTCACTCCTGTCTGTTGACTTCCTTGCATTCTCCCGTACTATGTCACATGCCTCCTGCATTTCTCGTGTCCATTTCTCCGTGCAAGTCCGGTGGTCTGTTTTCCCTGTCTCAGAGGTGAGACCAAACAGCAGATCAGTAGGTAACCTTGGGGACCTCCAAAAGTTGATTCTGTTCATCTGGACGTAGCGTTTTGTGGGAGAAACGTTTCATCACTCATCCAAGTGACTTCTTCAGTCTCAGCTGACTGCAGGTTTCCCCAATCTTATAAACAGTACATTTGCATAATGACTGAAACCAGCCCACTGAAGGAACAATGGGAGGTCAGTTCCTTAATCTTAATTATGTAAATTCTCATGACAATTGATCAACAACCACTGACCAAAACCCACTGATCAATGGCCATGAGTACCATTCACAGAGAGTTGGGGAATTAAAAAATCAGTATGCATGTTGGAAAACTAAATATATGAGCAAAGAAAGATTCTTCTGCTAATGAATTATCTTAGTTTTTTTCTGGGAATTTCTGTATGCTTTGTGATATCAATTTTCTGCTTCGCTGAATAATCATAATTAATGCAGTTATGCGGTATTGTATTTAACCATGACTAAAGACGCTGTGGAAATATCTGTTACACTTTATGTTTGATGAACTATATCACTTGGAAATTCATGCTGATATGTTAGTCTTTAGAAAGAAAACCTCCTACATTATATTCTCTGCTAGAAACAAAATAAAACCTCTTTTTTAATTAAAACAAAAAAAACAAATCAGGTCACTCACACGTTAGTTGTTTATATTGAAGGCATTTGAAATATTGTAGGCATGACAGATAAAATGAATCACATTTTCATGGTTTGTGTTTAGGTGTGAGGTAAGAAAATTAGATTTTAATACAGATTTACGTTCATGAAATGATTTGTGTTTCACTTGTGAAGTCTATGTTGTGTGTTAACATATCAAAGACAAATGAAACACAGTGCATTTAAAAACAGTGTTGTAATCTCTTATAATTATAATAATCTCTGAGCCAGCGGGGAAAAATGCTGACGCCCTGGTCACCTTGGAAGTGAAGAGAGCAATGAGAAAATTTTCCTACAGAAATGAACCATGAAAAAAACGAGAGCAAATTAAGCTCTACATAATGCATCCGTCATAACATTCTCTGAACCCTCTGAACAAGCACCGTCTATTTCATCACGAGTTGATTTGGATTCTGTAAAGAACACAAAAATGTTGGAGGAATCTGGTTAGTGTACACTACCACTTTAAGGAAGTGACTGTTTCTCAACAATAGCATAGTTTAACTGGAAAGAATTACATTTCTGGGAGAAGCAGTACGTAGAAGTTGTAGTATTAGAAGTACTAGAAGTAATAAGTCTAATGATAGATCTTGGGTCCCTGGCTCATGTTCTGGTGTCCATGAAAGAGGAGCGAGCATTATTAACATTCACCTAATGAAAAATACAAAAAATTAAAAAGCATTCAAAACATCACAGCTTGCTTTGCAACATGCAAAACCTCCTTCCCCCTCCCTCCTTCCACCTGTGATATGAACACTCACTAATGATTTAAAGTGCTGTATAAACTGCAGATATCAGTTTACCACACATTCTAACACCATAGAAGGAAGATTGGAAATAAGCAATACTGAAAAGGTGGGTGTCCTTCAACACTTGTTAAACTATTTGTTTGCTTTTGGTTGTTTTCAGTTTGTGTCTATGTGGGTACTGTTTAATCTGACATATTTCTTTTTTGTCAAAACTCCAAAATGCAGATCCCATCAATGAAAGACAAATGCAAAAAGCTGCAATTGATACAGATTGTTTTCTTTACACTAAATGAATTTGACTTAAACTGTGTAGATATAATAGCAATTTAGAAAATACCATTGTTTTGTTATAATAAAATGAATTTGAAGTTTGTGTTAGCATCACACTTTACTGAAAACATCAGTATGTCATTTTTGCTTCTTTTCCTTCAGGACTGTAATATAAACACTTAATCCATCTGATTGTCTTCTAGATGTCAGTAAACTCTTCCTCTTCCAGTGACTCCACTCTTCACCCAAACCTTTCCTCCATTAACACCCACATTCCAGTTGACCTTGAATGCCTCATGTCAGAACCAGGCTCTCTCATCTTCACCACATTCAGCATCACAAATGTCTTCCTCCTCCTCCCTCTCTGCATCTTCATCCTCTACCACGGCTTCCAAGAATGGTGTAAGAAGTGCTCCACCTCTACGATAAGCCACTCTGACAGCTTCACCTACCACCTGGTCATCATGGAGCTGGTCGGCATCTCAGGGAATATCTTCAGCTGCTGTGGTATCTTCAAGAAAAATCTGAACATGTTAAAAGTAGGGGACACTCTGTTTACTTTGACATGGCACGGAGAGAATTACTTTCACACCCTGACCTGCATGGAGCACTATCTGGCTGTTGTTCACCCCATAACTTATGTGAGCCTGAAAAACCAAAGAGGGATCAGAATCCGAAACATAAGCATTGGCTGTGTTTGGCTGTTTTGCTTTATAGGTATAGGCTGGGTGACGAATAATAATGCCTTTCTGTTTTTGGATTTTTGCCATTTGATACTATTGCTGATGGTTGTCTCCTTCTGCAGCCTTTC
>NW_027052123.1:0-36844 GCF_036321145.2 Pelmatolapia mariae | reverse complement strand
GTAATCATTTGTGTTTAGAAGTATGTAGTTGATAGTATCCTGAAAGAATGTCTCATCCTAGGAAGTTTGTGTGATTCCAGAGTGTTCTGGTTTTCACACCCACACTCTGGGAGCATGGGAGAGGTCGTACCTTCTTTTATTGTTTTATGGTAGGATAAACATATCTATATCTGTTTTAGGCTAAGTGCCTTTTGTTTAGATGAACTGCTGGACTTCCAGGCCAGCAGTATGGGCAGAAATCTGTGCCATCAGAAACTGAATTTGAATAAGTTAAATTTGAATTTGAATTGCTCAGATTGAATCTGAATTGTAACTTGAATAAATGCTTTTGAAAACTGAATTTGAATTAGTCTAAATTGAAATTGAATTTATGGTTTGAAAATGATCATCACTAAATTGAAATTGAATTTTATATTTTGAAAATGAATTGATTTGCTTTGAAACTGCATTTTATCCTTTAAAAATTCAACTCTCGAATAATTTCAGTTTCACTTCTCACCATTCAGTTTCAGTTCTACAATTCAATTTCAGTTCCAAAATTCAGTTTTTTGGAACTTACATCCGGTTCCGGGTCAAGAGTAAACAGCGCAGAGTAATAGAACTACGTTTTGCTAGCGGACCTAAAGTGTTACTGACGGGAATCTACAGCGTCTTGAGCTGAATTAAGACTTCAGAAGTCATTCGTCATGTCGAATGACCAGCAGATAAACTCTCAGGTTGGTAATAAATGTATTACATGTATAAGAACAAGCGTCATGTTAACAAATGATAGCCGTAAGGTAACTTTTATGCTTATTGTAGCTGTTAGCTAAAAACGCTAATTTAGCCTAGTTTGCCCTGAATTCAGCTTTGACAAACAAATATGATCGACTACTAGTAGTCGATCATATTCTACTCTAGTAGAATTCCAAAGTTGTCATCTTGTACCCTCTCAGAACCCTGTATGCTTGCAGAGACCCCTACAGTAGGGAAACAGGCAAAACGGTGTCCAAACCTTTGTATTTGAGCTTTATTTATGTCTTACACAGCATCCCAACTCTTTAGCTAACTTAATAACTTTAGCTAAAGTGAATAGTTAGTCTAATTTATTAGTGCAGCATTACTGGATCACCTGTTTAAAGTGATATAATATGATATACAACTATCACTGTGTTTAACTACCATAATAATTCTTAGGGTACTGAGTGCATGCTTAATTAGTTGTTTTTTGAACATACTGCTCCATTGCTATGTTTGACAGGCTGAAGTTGTCGGGTCACCTCCTAAATCGACCATCTTTTACAGGTGTTTTGTGCCAGAAATGGAGTGTCCACTGAAGACTGAAGATACTGAATCTCTACGCATTGCCATTGATCCCTCTTGTGCCTTCATCTAGACAAGAGACATTAACTTAACCACTCTCACATGCTCTGTACCTACATCACCTTCCCTGACAGTCGTAGCTTGGCTCATCTGAGGGTGAAATTATAAGAATGTGTTATTTTGCAAAGTGCTCTCTAGGGTTCCTAAATAAAATATGGCATTGAGGTCATTTCTTTTGAATTAATCCCTTCTTCTGAAATATAAGAACCTCTCCTGGTTTTAATGGCACTTTGGATTTCCTTACTTTCTGTTCCACTTCCAAACCCAAATAGATGCTGACAAGCTGACACAGTAACATGGAAGAGGGAAAGAAGTTGGAAAGGACTACTACAAATAAACCTAATGCCTAACAATGAAAAATGTAAAATAAGAACAATAATAATAATAAAGATGAAAGATGAAGTAACAAGTTTTTAGTTTTTTGTTTATTCCAAATGATCATCCCGATGTCTGTGACATGTGATGACAAACACCATAATGGAAGGCCTTAGTCATCACATGCTTAAACTCATCATATATTTTTGCATAGCTGAACAGGCAGTCAGACATGCTGTAACTGTGGGGTAGAAAACAGCATGAACACCATACGGCAGGGGTCTCAAACTCCAGTCCTCGAGGGCATGGAAAAGTTGCATGACACCGGCCCTCGAGGACTGGAGTTTGAGACCCCTGTCATATGGAATATGACAGGGGTGGTTGAACTGCATGAAGACTCTGAAGTTTCTCTTCTCTTCTGGCAGGACAGGAATGTGGCCTTGTCCTGTGAGCCACCGTAAGGATGTACTTGGAGTAGAACTGGACTGTCACCGGCCTCAGGCTCTTCACCTTTTCAAAGACAAAGCAGTCATTTAGATAAAATATTAGATATTGTTTACCTGTAAATGCACAAAGAGAATTTAGAAATGTAATTATTGTCAAGAGTGAACAAGCACTGATAGTGTAATCTACAGCTGTGGCCAAACGTTTAGAGAATGTGAAGTGTTGTTTGTTTATTTACAAAGTTTGCTGTTTCAGTGATAGTTGTATATCATATTATATCACTTCAAACAGAGGTGATCCAGTAATGCTGTACTAATGAATTAGACTAACTATTCACTTTAGCTAAAGTTATTAAGTTAGCTAAAGAGTTGGGATGCTGTGTAAGACATAAATAAAGCTAAAATACAAAGGTTTGGACACCGTTTTGCATGTTTCCCTACTGTAGGGGTCTCTGCAAGCATACAAGGCTCTGAGAGGGTACAAGATGACAACTTTGGAATTCTACTAGAAACAGTCGATCATATTTGTTTGTCAAAGCTGAATTCAGGGCAAACTATGCTAAATTAGCGTTTTTAGCTAACAGCTACAATAAGCATAAAAGTTACCTTATGGCTATCATTTGTTAACATGACACTTGTTCTTATACATGTAATACATTTATTACCAACCTGAGAGTTTATCCGCTGGTCATTCGACATGACGAATGACTTCTGAAGTCTTAATTCAGCTCAAGACGCTGTAGATTCCCGTCAGTAACACTTTCGGTCCGCTAGCAAAACGTAGTTCTATTAATCTGCGCTTGAACCGGAACCGGATGTAAGTCCCAAAAAACTGAATTTTGGAACTGAAACTGAATGGTGAGAAGTGAAACTGAAATTATTCGAGAGTTGAATTTTTAAAGGATAAAATGCAGTTTCAAAGCAAATCAATTCATTTTCAAAATATAAAATTCAATTTCAATTTAGTGATGATCATTTTCAAACCATAAATTCAATTTCAATTTAGACTAATTCAAATTCAGTTTTCAAAAGCATTTATTCAAGTTACAATTCAGATTCAATCTGAGCAATTCAAATTCAAATTTAACTTATTCAAATTCAGTTTCTGATGGCACAGATTTCTGCCCATACAGCAGGTTTAGGGAAGTCATATATGGGATCATGCTTTGACCCCACACATACACACACACACACACACACACACACACACACACACACACACACACACACACACCTAAACATCCACATTCCAATGTAAGGAACAAACACCCACTGATGTATAAATAAAGACCAGGGCAGTGGCACGGCGCGAGTCTCAGAGCCCGCACTTCTGTGCGAGTTCTGTGGCTGCCCTTGCTTGCAAGTAACTAACTGCAGTGTGTGTTTCTCCTCTCTGATTCTCAACTGAAGAAGTGTTTTAGAATAATTCTCCGGACACTAGGGTTCTATTGAGATTTAAATTTATAATCTGAATGCGTATTTGCTGGCCACATTATTTTATAGAAGAAAAGGTCTAACTTTGGGCCTAAAAGGTCTTAACAGGAAACACAGGCTTGTGCAGAGTATGCTTTGCAAAAGTGAAACCGAAAGCAGAGTCTGAGTGTAAGTATTTTGAGTAGGTTATGAACAATCAGGTTATTCTTTAGTATCTTTTATGTATCTATATCTTTGGATTAAGCTTTTAGTAGAGGTTCTTGATTAAAACATTTACTCAACATATTACATATAAAGTTCCAATTAGGTTTTTGGTGAGAGGTCAGAAGTGCAACGGGAGAGATGAGAGAGCATTTAAGGACGAGACACACATACACACACAGTTTCAGTTCTGTACGTGCTGGCCTTCTGTCTGGTGGAAAGGTTACAAGGTCTAGCTGGGGAGCTGAGAGGTGACACACACATACACCCACATACACACACATCGTAGATAGACTCAGTTATATAGGTAAAAGTTAATCATGTTTTGCTTGCAACTGCAAAATTGTGCGTGCGTATGTGATAGTTTGTGCAGAACGTGTGCCTGATGTTCCAGACAAATAAGCGAGCGTCCGGGGACAACAGGAAGACACCTGGATGGAGACGAGACGATGTTCTTTTAAACTATGTTAAAAGTCATTGTGGTTTTGGATTGACGTAGGAGATATTGTGTCTGCCTGGCAACAGAAGGGGGGCTGTACTATTTCACCCCTATAAAGTCTTTGTTCTGACTATTGTAAGACAGTTCAACACTGAATCTGTACGCTGCGTGTATTCGTTAAAATGTCGTTTAACTTTACCCGGCCGGATCAGTGGTCGTTATTTTGGAATCCCCCTCAATTTATGAATCTTAACAGTTCCTAAATGAAATATGGCATTGAGGTCATTTCTTTTGAATTAATCCCTTCTTCTGAAATATAAGAACCTCTCCTGGTTTTAATGGCACTTTGGATTTCCTTACTTTCTGTTCCACTTCCAAACCCAAATAGATGCTGACAAGCTGACACAGTAACATGGAAGAGGGAAAGAAGTTGGAAAGGACTACTACAAATAAACCTAATGCCTAACAATGAAAAATGTAAAATAAGAACAATAATAATAATAAAGATAAAAGATGAAGTAACAAGTTTTTAGTTTTTTGTTTATTCCAAATGATCATCCAGATGTCTGTGACATGTGATGACAAACACCATAATGGAAGGCCTTAGTCATCACATGTTTAAACTCACCATATATTTTTGCATATGCTGAACAGGCAGTCAGACATGCTGTAACTGTGGGGTAGAAAACAGCATGAACACCATACGGCAGGGGTCTCAAACTCCAGTCCTCGAGGGCATGGAAAAGTTGCATGACACCGGCCCTTGAGGACTGGAGTTTGAGACCCCTGTCATATGGAATATAACAGGTGTGGTTGAACTGCATGAAGACTCTGATGTTTCTCTTCTCTTCTGGCAGGACAGGAATGTGGCCTTGTCCTGTGAGCCACCGTAAGGATGTACTTAGAGTAGAACTGGACTGTCACCGGCCTCAGGCTCTTCACCTTTTCAAAGACAAAGCAGTCATTTAGATAAAATAATAGATATTGTTTACCTGTAAATGCACAAAGAGAATTTAGAAATGTAATTATTGTCAAGAGTGAACAAGCACTGATAGTGTAATCTACAGCTGTGGCCAAACGTTTAGAGAATGTGAAGTGTTGTTTATTTACAAAGTTTGCTGTTTCAGTGATAGTTGTATATCATATTATATCACTTTAAACAGGTGATCCAGTAATGCTGTACTAATGAATTAGACTAACTATTCACTTTAGCTAAAGTTATTAAGTTAGCTAAAGAGTTGGGATGCTGTGTAAGACATAAATAAAGCTAAAATACAAAGGTTTGGACACCGTTTTGCCTGTTTCCCTACTGTAGGGGTCTCTGCAAGCATACAGGGCTCTGACAGGGTACAAGATGACAACTTTGGAATTCTACTAGAAACAGTCGATCATATTTGTTTGTCAAAGCTGAATTCAGGGCAAACTACGCTAAATTAGCGTTTTTAGCTAACAGCTACAATAAGCATAAAAGTTACCTTACGGCTATCATTTGTTAACATGACGCTTGTTCTTATACATGTAATACATTTATTACCAACCTGAGAGTTTATCCGCTGGTCATTCGACATGACGAATGACTTCTGAAGTCTTAATTCAGCTCAAGATGCTGTAGCTTCCCGTCAGTAACACTTTCGGTCCGCTAGTAAAACGTAGTTCTATTAATCTGCGCTTGACCCGGAACCGGATGTAAGTTCCAAAAAACTGAATTTTGGAACTGAAATTGAATTGTAGAACTGAAACTGAATGGTGAGAGTGAAACTGAAATTATTCGAGAGTTGAATTTTTAAAGGATAAAATGCAGTTTCAAAGCAAATCAATTCATTTTCAAAATATAAAATTCAATTTCAATTTAGTGATGATCATTTTCAAACCATAAATTCAATTTCAAATTAGACTAATTCAAATTCAGTTTTCAAAAGCATTTATTCAAGTTACAATTCAGATTCAATCTGAGCAATTCAAATTCATATTTAACTTATTCAAATTCAGTTTCTGATGGCACAGATTTCTGCCCATAACCTTCGACTTGTCTTGCAAAACCAAAAATTTGACTCAAAACTATTTTAATTTGAGGAGATTCAGATTCGCAAATTTTGTCCTAACCAGGTGAACACTGTTTAAGATTTTTACAACTGTGGGATTGATTTGATTAAAGATTTTTGGTAGTTGATAGTTTAGTATTTACAATGGGATTAAGTGTTTTAGCAATTCAGAAAAATTGTAATCGAAGCTCAACATTTATTGGATTAATATCTGATGAGCTTTTCTGTGTTTCTTCAATTTTCTAACACTGAACATATTAAATGGTAAATTAAGGCTGATTGGGGCTTAAGGTTCACTGGAATACTTTAATTAGTCACACTTTTACTGTTTTCCCATCACTGGTTTGTTCAGTATAATAACAGGTGAAGGAATAAACACTGTGTAGTTTAAAACCTTAATTTAATGAAAATGAAACATTGCTGAACTCTGATATATGCATCTTTCTGTGTGTCTCTTTGTTGTACATCTCCGCTGACTCTCTCTTCTTCACCACTTCTATGCACCTGGTGTGTAGCTCCGGATCACTTCCAGGTGACTCTGTAATTTGGCACTATACAGATAAACCTGATAAGGGGTCCTCTCATGGGCAGTGTGTAATGACACACAAAAAGTGAAATTTTACCATAACCCTTACTGGAGAAAGGCAGTTTAGAAATTTAAATGAGATTACAATTATTATACATTACTCTGAAATTAGTGCTATGTAAGTGACTTTAAGATCACAACCTGATTTGAAACAGGATCTAACCCTGGAAATAGCTCTTAGATATTAAGAGAATATGTCACATGAGATCACAGGATGACAAAAAATGTACTTTAAAATAAACTCACTCTTAAAACCTTACATTGTGTAACACTCATGAATGCACACACATGTACAGAAAAAAGATAATGAGAGAGACCTGTTGTATGACTTTCATCATAATAATGCACTTTTTTTTTTAAACACACAGTTTCTGACGAAACCCCTCCCACCAAAACAAAAAACACAAAACACCAAATGTAAGCCACAGAATATACTGCTGAATAAGACTCAAGTTAAAAAGCTTTAATTCCAAGTCATGCAAGGTAGTTGGCAAATGTCTGTAGCGTGACTTTGCTGTGACCTGTCAATATTTGGGATGTTTATAGTTATTAGAAAATGCTTTTTTAACCTTCTAGGACCTGATGTCCACGTATGCGGACATCACATTTTGGGTTGTCTAGACCACAATACTAAATTTTATTCTACAAGGGCCTGAGATCCACTTATGACGACATTATACTGCCACCTGGTGGCGACAGAAGAGTATTTCTCATTACACGTTAGATTCAAGATGGCCGACAACACACCCAGAAGTTAAGATGGCAACTCCTGAGCCACACTTCAACCAGGTAAAAAATTCAATCACATTTCTTGGCTGATTCTTGTTCAGATATGTACAAAAGTGTTCAATGTGTGTTATGGAAGTCAAATTTTACAAACGTTACTAAAGTTGCTAAACATGTGGTACGCGTATGTGGAACGCGTATGTGGACAGAGGGACTTAGTTTTGTTAGCTTTGTTGTGTGGACAGAGGGAGTTATGTTGCTAACAACATGTGATAATGAAATTGTATTTTTGGTTGATTTAGGTAGAAAACAACAGGTTACTGCAGTTCAAGCAGATATAGCATGTTTTATAAATAAAATCTCCATAGTTTTGTTTTAATTTAATTTGTCTCATGATGTTTTTTCCAGAGTGTTATTCTCTCACAAGAGCAATGGAGTTACTGTGGTGGACAGCTTCTTAGACATTGACGATCCCGTGGGGGATGTTGAATATCAACCCCCGCGAAAGGAGCTAAGCAGCAGTGAGGAGGACAGAAGTGGTTGTGAGGACCCCATTCCACAGCCCACTCAGCTTATCAGGGGACGTAAACGTCTCTGTGATGAATATGAAGGATATCGTTCAGATTGTGACATTGGCAGATCACGCACTCCCAGATGTCACTCTTGGAAGAAGAGACAACACCAGGACCAAGCCATCAAGAGCAGTCTAAGAAAGAGCATGGGATGTGATGGAAAGCTTCTCCGCTAACACCAAATCAAGACCACTTTGAGCATTAGGAAGAAACTGTGCAGAAGAGAGGGCTGGACCCCACTGGACTACATAGAGCAGTATATTGATAAAGCTCTGACAAAAATGATTGCAGATTGCTCTAATGCTACGTCACTGGCTATAAGTGGGAACCCACTCTACACATCAACTGATGAAATTGATCATTTTTTCGGTGCCTGTATTTTGGGTGGCTGTAGCTCAGGTGGCAGAGCAGGTCAGCCACTAATCAGAAGGTCGGTGGTTCGATCCCAGGCTGCCTCCCGGCTGTATGCCAAATATCCTTGGGCAAGATACTAACCCCATGTCTGCCTACTGGTGGTGGTCAGAGGGCCCGGTGGCGCCAGTGTCCGGCAGCCTCGCCTCTGTCAGTGCGCCCCAGGGCAGCTGTGGCTACAATGTAGCTTGCCATTGCCAGTGTGTGAATGAATGGGTGAATGACTGAATGTAGTGTAAAGCGCTTTGGGGTCCTTAGGGACTGAGTAAAGCGCTATACAAATGCAGGCCATTTACCATGCCTGTATTTTGATGTTTTGCGTACCATATCCTGCAGTCAGGATGTACTGGTCCAAATCCTTGAGAATCCTTGCCATCACTGAAAACTTCACTTTTGACAGATTCTTCAGACTGAGGCAATCACTCAAAGTGCTCATTGACAGTGATGTTCCAGAAGATCTGAGAGAGTGTAATAAATTCTGGAAGGTGAGGCCTTTTCTGAACCGCATTCTGAAAGGCTTCAAATCTCAGGCTCGCCCAGAATGCGTTTCAGTTCATGAGCAGATGATTCCTTTGACAGGGGCTTGTCCGTGTCAACAATATCTGTCAATGAAGCCAAACTCAGTGGGCATAAAAAACTGTGTTTACGCAACAGCAGATGGTATTGTGCTGGACTTTGACATTTATCAAGGGGCACATACCCCTTGAGTAGGTTGAAGAACCAGGGGATCTGTTTTTGGGAGGCTTGGTCATAGATTGTCTGTCTCAAATGCTGCATCCTAATACAAATGTTTACTGTGATCGATTCTTCATGTCCACCCAAGGTGTGGAACACATGATGAAGAATCAGGTCGCTGCAGCAGTACAGAAGTGACCAACTGACAAAACAATGAAAAAGAAACGAAGCTGGACCTCAGCACAAGTTACCACTGCGGATGGAAAGATTTGCATGGTTAAGTGGTATGACAATAAATCTGTATTAATGATGTCTACTGTTCATGCTGGAGAGCCAGACGACACCTGCTGGAGATGGGTCAAAAAACTAAAACAATATGTGACCATCTGGCGACCAAGTATTATCCCTGAATACAACTCCAAGATGGGTGGAGTTGACCTTGTTGATAGAATGATGAGTTACTATCGCATGTGTTGCCATACAAAGAAATGGACACACATGCGAATGCACTTCATGGATCTGCCTTTAGCCAGCAGCTGGCTACTGTACCGCAAAGACCTTACTGTATGTAGCACACCAAAGAAGAACAGCATGGAGTTCCTTGAATTTCGCATGGAAGTGGCCATGACTTTCTTGGCTGAGCATGCCAATGACAGCTTTGAATTTTCAGCGCAGGAAGATGACCCAGATTGTAAGTCCAAGGGAAAAAGCATCCAGTGAAGGCAGTGCCCCATGTCTCATTCCGCAGGAGGGCTAATCCACATCTGCCAGGGGCGCCGAAAGTGAAGAATGCAGCGTGTTGCAGAGCAAAAGACTGCTCAGGGAAAACTGTGTTACAAAAACTGTGTTACATGCAAGGTGTTCCTCTGCTTATAGGCAGATCAAAACTGTTACACAGCCTTTCACACATAGGTATTCCAATGTTTTGTTTTGTTTTTTGGGTTGTTTTTTTTTAGCCATCAGAATTGTTGTCTGAAGGCCAAGAAAGATGCCCAACGGATTTACTTTACCAGGTGGATCATCACAGCCTTGCCGTATTAGTCCATTTGATCGACCTTTGTTATTATTTATTTTATTTTATTTTAGTTATTACAGACGGGACAGGCATGACTGGGGTATAGGAAAAGGAGAAAGAAAGAAAGAAAGGGAGGGAGCTGTTAGACCAGCTTTGAAATTCTTAAGAGTTGTTCGCACTAAAGTAAAAACCATCATCATTTCATGCGGAGACCTCATCGGCGCCAGCTGCGGTCTCAAGGCTGGAGCTGAACAACAACACCCTGATTACGGACTGTGTTTAGACTGTTCTTCCCATTTATGCAAGGCCACCTGAGTTGGCTGGAAGACTGTTTACTTAGCCTGGCAGGGCGAAGGACACTGTCTCAGCTGAACTCTGGAAAGGGAGGGGGGATGAGTGTGTGCATATCAGTGTGTGTGTATGTGTGTGCGTGTCCAAACGCCTTCGATGCTTGTTTCCTGCGGGGGAACACGGCGGGTCTGAGCCCGCGCTGGAATGGTAGCGCTGGGCAGGGCGGCTGCTGTGTTCGCTTCGGATTACTCCTCACCCCCCACCCAACCCTGTGGCTTGTCATGTCCTTCATAATGTTGTGTTGTGGACATTTATGTGCTTTTGTGCAGAGGAGTTTTTTTTGTTTCCTGTTCTCATGCTGTCCTACCATGGAAGCACAGCATGAGAAGAGGTCTCTTTTTTTCCTCTTGTACTTTCCCATTGTAATGTACATTTCAGTATTTTTTTCCTTAAATGCTACCGATCTCCAACTTGTATCCCCATGTAATGTCTGTGTTGTGTGTGCAAGGTTGGGGGGGTGTCCCATTTCACTGCAGGGCAACCTGCATGTGGCGAATAAAGCTTGGATGGATTGATTGATTGATTGATTGATTGATTGATTGATTGATTGATTGAAAAACAGAGGGGAAGAGGGACAGTGAGAGAGGGCACTTAAAAAAATCACCTGGATCCCTGTTGAGAGGAAAAAAAAAAGAGAAAACAAGCAAAAAGAGAGCAACACAATACACACAACATCACTGCAATAACCTAAATAAATTTAAGCAACAGTAAATACTAAATATTGAATGTATTTATGCAGCACGCAAGACTGACAGTGCACAATGTGCTTTGATGTAGCAGTCAAAAAAGGTGTAGTTTCTGTCTGTGAGAACCTATGTGTACACCTGTGCGCATACCTGTGTGAACGGGCTTGCCTGTATTCAAAAGGTTTCTCCATGTAACGATCTGCTAGAGCAGGGGTGTCAAACTCAATTGCACAGGGGGCCAAAACTCAAGGCACACTTTAGGTCGTGGGCCAAACAAACATTTATTGAACACACTAAAACAATGTTTTTTAAACATAAATATGAATAAAAACAGACAGGAATATTATTCCAGATTAAATAAACTTAAAAAAATAAACTTTAACTTTAAATATTTTGCTCTTCATAAAAATATATCCTGTCAAAATTATGCAAGTTAGAAATATGAACATGCTGCCAAAAACCCCAGAAAAAATAAATGAAAGCATACACAAGGTTCAAGCCGCATGTAGACGGAGCTGGGCATTGCTTCAGGAATGGAACTAATAAACTGTGCGGCCCATTCAGTGTCATACTTTGCCTTGAGTGTATCATTACACTGCAGCTCCATCTGAATCTGCACAGGTGCTGTTCAGCAAAGTCCGCTGACTTGGTTCAACATTATTTGGCAACAGGGAAAGTGAGGCAGGTTGCACTGGTGCATTTGTGACAGCTTCACTTGAAATGCCTTCACCGCATCATACATGCCATGTTCATGAACTGACAGATTTCCTTGCTGAGCTCAAAAACTCTATTGAGAATTTTTATCCCAACTCAGCCAACGGACCTCTATATGATAAGGAATGTCGGCAAACTCTGAATCTATTTCCCACATAAAAGACTGAAATTGACGGTGATTTAAACTTTTTTTTTTTTCTTTCTTTTTTTTTCCTGGATCACCTGCTGAGAGAAAAAGAAGAGAAAACAAGCAAAAAAACAACAACAAAACAAAACAAAACAAAACAAAGCAACATACTAAACACAACACCATCACGTTAATCTAGCTAAGTGTGAACAGCAGTAAATACTAAATATTGAATGTTGTTGTGCAGCACGCAGGACAGACATCGCACAATGTGCTTTGAAGTAGCAGCTAAGAAAGGTGTAGTTTATGTCTACGAACAGTGAACACCCGTGTGCACACCTGTGTGGATCAGCGCGCTTGTATACAAAAGGTTTCCCCATGTAATGGTCTGCTAGAGGGTGTGGAGGGCCATAGCCCCGTCCCCCAGGGCATGAAGCAGGCATGGAGGAGATCCAGGCTCCAGACATCCAGAGGCCCCAGAGTGTGGGAGTCCAAGGAGTACCACCGGAGGGGCATCCGTGCCACCCTCCTGGGAAGGGCTGGGGAGATCCCCAGACGAGGGGTCACCCAGTAGCCACGGAGCAGAAGCCAGAGGGGGCTGCACCGGCGTGCCCGCCAGCTCTGCCGGCAGCCAGCTCTGCCAGAGTGAACCGAGTCGCAGGCCCCGAGGCCGGAGGCCCGAGGGCCCCCTTTGCCCCGGAAGAGGCCTGACCGAGCGACAGGCACCAGGCCCCGCCAAGTAGCCACCGGGAGTGAGCTGGTGCATACCTGAGCGCCCAGCCCCGGACACCAAGAACCACGATTGCACCAACCCCTGAGGGCATCAGTCACCAGCAGGGAGTGTGGTGAGGGGAGATAGACCTCCACACTTTGGAGGGCCTGGGAGTTCCCAGGAGTGATTTAAACTTTTAACTCAGATAAAATTTACGGTTTGCGTTACGGTGCTCATTACATGCTCCATTTTTAGGACTTTACCACACAGCCTTTCCTGGTGTATGATGCAGTGATATGCTGATAACTCACCGGTACAGTTCTCCTCCTGCATCTTTACTCGCATCCTGCTGACTAGTCCGCTTTTTTCACCGCACAACACCGGCGCTCCATCTGTTGTAAGTCCAACAAGTTTGTCCCAGGACAGTTTCATGTCGGTTACACTTTGACATACGTTTTAAAAAATGTATTTTCCTGTCGTTGTCCCGTGTATCGATTTAATGTCCAATATTTCCTCCCCATGGATGAAGATGGCCAGCTGTGCAATGTCCATCATGTCTATACTTTCATCCACAGCAATAGAGTATGCAATAAAGTTTTTGCTTCTTTCACACAACTGTGTTCTTAAATCAGTGGCCATCTCACAAACCCGATCAGCAATCGTATTTCTCCTCAGGCTCACATTTGCCAAAATCTGCATTTTGTCTGGACACAAGACGTCGCACACCTTCATCATGCAGCTCTTCAGAGTGGTACCGGGCTGATTTGGCTGTCTCCTCTGCTACAATAAAACTTGCTTTCACAACAGCTTCACTTTGTGGTTTTGCTCTGGTGAAAAAAGTCTGCTGAAATGTCAGATTCTTCTTTAGCTCTTCTACTTTCTGTAGTTTCTGCTCTGCATTTTTCAGCTTATCCTGACGTTTTGTCTCGTAGTGCCATCTTAAATTAAATTCCTTAATTACAGCCACATTAGCTCCACTAATAAGACACACGGGTTTACCGGCAATGTCTGTAAACATATATTCAGTCACCCACTGGCGCTGAAAGGCTCCGCTTTCAGAATCAACTTTTCTCTCCACCATTGTGAGCGGCTAGCTTGCAATAACAGAAGTTTGACTTGATTGACGGAATGTTCCCAGTTAGCCTAGCGTTCAGCAAGGAGGCTGCAGCACTGCATTATGGGATCTGTAGTTTGTATATTATTAGTGCCTCATATCACCGGGCCATGCATAACAATAATAGTACATCTATATAAAATGATCTCGCGGGCCGGATATAAATGTACGCCGGGCCGGATGTGGCCTGCGGGCCTTGACTTTGACACGTGTGCTAGAGGGTGTGGGGAGCCAAAGTCCCGTCCCCCAGGGCATAAAGCAGGAATGGAGGAGATCCAGGCCACCAGAGTGCGAAAGCCCAAGGAGGACCAACGGAGGGGCAACTGTGCCACCCTCCTGGAAAGAACTGAGGAGAGCCTCAGACGTGGTGTCACCCAGCAGCCACAGTGCGGAAGCCAGAAGGGGCTCCAGTGACGCGCCCACAGGCTCTGCCCGCAGCCAGCCTTGCCAGAGTGGACCAAGCCTCAGGCCCAGAGGTCTGAAGGCCCCCCAGCCCCAGGATGGGGCCCGACTGAGCCACGGCCACCTGGCCCCGCCTCTCATGACTGTGTGAAGGCAGGCAGGAAAGGTGGACCCAAGAGCAGGACTCACGGAGGCACACTGCAGGTCTTAATGCTCATTTGCGATTTTGTGATCAAATCAGATTTTTCTTGTCTGGTTGTTCACACTAAAAAATAAAATGTGACAGCAAACGCGCTCTAGTGTGAACAGTTCACAGCCCTCAAAGCGGCCCGCATGCACAAAAGAAGACGTCACACACAACGCGCTCTGTTTAGACCCAGACGAAACAGTATTGTTTGACTGATGTCCCGTATTATAAAGACTTGTTTCAGACTTTATAACTTAAAGCAAAATTGGGAAATGTAAAGTTATTTTGTTATTTACATATGGACTAATAATTATCCTTATTGCTGTTTTAGAGACGGAAAGTTGCAGATTTCTGTCAGAATCTGCAGATTATACAGTACAAATAAAATGTTCACGTTTCTCCAACGTTGTCTTCCCAACAGTTTAACTAATATCTACACTGGATGGCCAGGAGGCGTTCACGATGTCTTCTCCGGCACTGATAACTGGCGTCTGTCTTGTGTCAGTGACATAAAAGACGGATTTATTGCGACATGACCATTCAAACAGCAGTCGCTTTCTAAAACATCAGATATGTGTTGGATTCAGTACCACATACAAAAGTGACCTAGGTCGGATTTGAAAAAATCAGATTTGTGGTGTGCAAACTGTCATACCATCATCAGATATGGGTCGCATACAGTCAGAAAAGTCAGATTTGATGCGCTTTTGCCTGCAGTGTAAACGTAGCCTAAAACACTCGGCTTTATTGTGGAATTACAGACTGAACAAAGAACTAACTAAACTGGAACGCAAATAAACTAGCAAGCAGGCAGACAAACAGAACAAACAGGATGGTATGAGGGACAACGCGACACTGACACAGAGAAACAGAGGCCTTAAATACACACTGGGATAACGAGGGCATGAGACACAGAAGGGGAGCACAGCTGGGAGTAATCAGGGCTGATGAAACAGGGGAAGCAAAACCAGAAACAATGACATGAGACACAAACCTTCAGAGTAAAACAGGAAACACAACACACATGCAAAGACTCAGAGTCACGGGCTTAACACAGAGACATGACAGAACTAGAAACAGAGGGAACATGGGAACCAAAACCTAGCAACTAGAAATCTTAGAATAGAATACACAACCAGAATAAACAAAAACATAAGATAATATTAAATAACACAAAACACTGAGTCAACAGACTCAGGACCATGACAGCGCCAAGAAGCCATCGGGAGTGAGCGGGTACCCAGACCTGAACACCGAGAACCACCAACGCACTGACGCCTGAGGGAATCAGCCACCAGCAGGGAGTGTGGTGGCCCCCCATTCCTGGGAGGGCCTGAGTAAACATGTTCCCACAGGGGGAAAAAAGTTTGAAGTAGCAGTTTTGGAGTGAAATGTTTTGTTTTTCATGCGATATTCAGAAATCTTTTACTTTTTTCACTTTGTTACAGACATACGTGTTCCTGTAACTGTTAGAAACACTTCAAATGAGCCATATTGTTCAAAGGGGCCCAATAGCTGTTTCTCATTTTGTTTTTGTACTTAGGAAAAATGCTAACACCAAATAAAGTTTTGCACATCATTATTCAATTGTGACTTTATAGTGTTCTATCGAAATTTAAAACGAATGTCCTCATGTGGATATCATTTTTCTCGGAAACTACATCAGGTAAAAAGATAATTCTTTGATTTTACATTCATCGGGTCCCAAATAACAAAGAGAAATTAAAGATGCATGCCTTGAAAGACTTCGGATGTTAGCAAATAAAACAGCAAAGAACAAGGTTCACAACTTACTGCTATTTGTTAAATGAATGCATAAAGAAAGTGGTAATTATTATTAAAAACTGTCTAATTACAATGTTCACATTGCTCTACGCTAATCTTTTAAATACATTTATCCTCCATATTAATCTGTTCCCCTGATTCTTGTCTTTTCATCCACTTCTTCAAGGCTCCTTGGTAAAAACTCGTCCATCAGATTTTTTTCTCCACTTTAGATGAAAAACAGCAGTCGTGTTATAACTCCTTAGCTTCTGGCTCATCTATTGGACAAAAAAACACTCATATTTACATTTACTATAGCAAAGCCATGAAGGTCATCATGCAATGTATGATATACTAATAATGAACTGTGCTTCATTAACAAAGATCTGAAGATGTGTTTGACTTACTTGCTCCAAGATGTCTGCTTGCACCGAAGGATTATTTAGATCCAACATTGAGTCCTGTGGGCTGATCCTCAGTCTAATGAAACTCAGCTTGTTTCCTAATATAAACACATGTAAACAGAGTTAGTCTGGATCATATTTGCGAAACTTTCCTTCATTTTACACATTTCTGTCACTGAGAAAAGTGAAGATAGATTGTTGCTATTTGAAATATAAATGTTATATTTAATGTTCTACTAAAGAGTTTTACTCACTGCAGTCACAGACGAATGGATGTGTTTCTGTACATGCCCTGTCTCCCCATTTACCAGATTTCTCCTTTAACATAGCAACACAGTTTTCTTGGTAAACAGCCAAAACAGACTGATCTGCCTTCCAGTATCTAAATGAGGAGTCAGTCTGGTCTGACCACTCCCAGGGGTCTCTGAAGAGGCCAACATACACTCCATTGCCATTGGCTACTTCCTGGACTATCTGGTACTCAGCATCATTCCTTAGACTGGTCAGGTCTGTGTAGTGTGTTCTGCAGTAATCCCGAGCAGCAGTCCAAACCAGGCCTTGTGTGTTAAGGATGTACTGATCTGCACCTTGTTTTGTTGCTGCAAGTAAAGTAAAATTAGCTTCATTGACTTTTCATTTCCACAAAACAGTTAAAACATTTGTTAGATAGCAATAGTCCTCAGGTTTCAGCCAAGAGTGTGCAGTGTGTCCTGTAGTATTTCCGAGAATCAAAGCAAGACAGTATTTATGTACTGACAAGGTACTGATTGACATCTTATATTGATAAAAATAATTATTTTTAGATTAAATTTTAAGCCTATCTACAGGGAACTGACTAAAAAGGATAATTAAGCTTTCACAATAGAAAAATTGTTTGGAGGTTTCTTCTTGTTTAAAGGGAGTTTTTCCTTCCAACATTTGCCAAGTGTTTTCTAATAGGAGATCATCTGTATGTTAGGCTTTTCTCTGTGCTATTGTTGGGTCTTTACCATACAATATAAATGCCTTAAGTTGACTGTAGGTGTTATGTAGTGCTATATAGGCCAAGCAAAGTCTATTATTAGATAAGATAACTCTTTATTGTCGTTGCACAATCATACATAGTATAATAGTACAATGAAACTGGAAAATGGGAAATTGGATAAAGTGCTTTAAAAACAGCAAGTGCGGACCAAATTCGTTAACATTTAGGACAGAATAAAAATACAAAAATTAAATCAAATAAAACACAAAAATAAATAAATAATATCATAATGATAATAATAATAATAATTATTATCATTATGATAGATAGATATTAGGGGTGCAACAATACTCGTATCGATATTGTACCGTTCGATACAGTGCTTTTGGTTCGGTACGCATATGTATCGAACAATACAACTTTTTTTTTTTTATTTTATCAACTTTTCTTCTGATGATGCTGTCTGTGTTGAGCGCTCAGTGGATCTGCGTTCGACTACTCCGCCTAGGCTGCACTGTAGAGTGCAGATCCACTGAGCCCAGCGCAAGCTAGCAAGACAGAAGCTAAGCTCGTATGGGCTCAAAATGTGGTCATAAATATTTTGTACTTGTAAATCAGTTTTGTACTTGTAAATCAGGATTTGTATGTGGAAAAAGAATTTGTGTGTACGTAAAAAAGATTTGTGTGTGCGTAAAAAGAATTTGTGTCTGCGTAAAAAGGATTTGTGTGTGCGTAAAAAAGATTTGTGTGTGGACTTAGCCAAAAAAAAACCCCTGCAAGTCACACGTACGAATTTTGACCCTATTTTTCTTCCTTTCATCTGATTGGTCAATGTCATGTCAATCACAAATGTAACAATCCAATCAGAGAACAGATGGGTTTGGCTGTCGGAGGGGCACTTTTTTGAACTGCAGGTCCTGGAAGGGTAATACAGTTTGAAGCTGGAAGATCTCTATATAAATATCCGATAGCAGCTAGGTCGCTAACTTTCAGCAGCTGTTGAAAGGATAAAGTTGTGGTATGTCAGTGGTTAGAAATACCATTATTACTTTAGGATTAGTTTAACACAAAGTCAGGGCTGACCCGGGACCATGGCTGTGAGTCACAGTGCGCAGCATAAAAGTCCTTTCACATCAGACGCAGGATGTGCTGCTAATGCTAACTGCTAACTAAAAGCAAAGGATCCAGAATTTGTTGCGCTGGCTGCTGGGCTCTGTGGGTTTTTGCAGCAGCTCTACCTGTCACAGTCTGGCGAGGGCAGACTGTAGGGGTTGACAAAAGGACCCAAAACGCAGACTCCGAGGAACAGGGAAAAGAACTTGAAATGTTAACAAAAAGCGAGCCGTTTAATATGGCTGGTAAAAAAGGTACAAACAAAGGGCAAGGCAAACTGAAGTAAAACTAGCATTAACCTAAACTGGGAGAACTAAACAAACAACAAGAAAAACCTAGACATGAAACTTGGAAACATGGCATGGACAACAGACGACCTGACAATGACACACTGAAAACAGAGGACTTAAATACACAGGAGGTGATTAGGGGAAGTGGGAACACATGGAGGAACAGCTGACACTAATCTGACATAACGAGACAAAGGAAGCAAAGTTGACTACACTGACATAGGACACAGACCTTCAAAATAAAACAGGAAACATGAAACAGACAAGACAATATAACCTTGACACAACATAAGACATGCAGCATGAAACACATAGGGTGAGGGAAACTTAACTACAGGGGAAGAAAACGCAAGGAGTCTAATAACCAAATGAACTTCACTAATCTAATGAACTTAAACATAAACAACATCCAAATAAACTAAAACTTAAAACGCTGGGTCAACAGACCCAGGAACGTGACACTACCTGTACTAGATGCACCTGCTCCTTGTCGTTTCTATCTCTGACTTTATGTCCTCTACAAGAGTTTCTGTTCTTTTTGCTAGTTCTTCAAATGTTCAATAAAAACATGTATGCTAATTCATAAGGAAGAAAGCTTTGTAATGAAGACTGTCATTTCCAAAACACTGACCCCCCCCCCCCCCCGCAGCGCTGTTGAAAAGGCTGTGGAAGTCCCTGTATTAAGCACGTAGACCTGTGACACAAAAATCACCAAACTCGGACGACCACAGATGATGGTGGTGATGAAGGAAAACGCTGGGTTGGCATGTAAAAGGGCATTTATTCCCTTCAAAGACCTGCAGTTCAAAAAAAGCGCCCCTCCGACAGCCAAACCCATCTGTTCTCTGATTGGATTATTACATTTGTGATTGACATGACATTGACCAATCAGATGAAAGGAAGAAAAATAGGGTCAAAATTCGTACGTGTAGCTTGCAGGGTTTTTTTTTTTTTGGCTAAGTGCACACACAAATCTTTTTTACGCACACACAAATTCTTTTTACACATACAAATCTTTTTTTACACACACACAAATCTTTTTTACACATGCAAATCTTTTTTACGCACACACAAATTCTTTTTACACATACAAATCTTTTTTTACACATACAAATCTTTTTTACGCACACACAAATCTTTTTTACACATACAAATCTTTTTTACACACACAAATCTTTTTTACACACATACAAATCCTGATTTACACATACAAATCCTGATTTACAAGTACAAAACTGATTTACAAGTACAAAACTGATTTACAAGTACAAAATATTTATGACCACATTTTGAGCCCATAGATTCTGTAATCAAAATCAGATCATCAGCATACACAGCCAATATTTCCAACTCCTGACCTGTAAAAAAGATTTGTATGTGTAAAAAAGATTTGTGTGTGCGTAAAAAAGATTTGTATGTGTAAAAAAGATTTGTGTGTGCGTAAAAAAGATTTGTATGTGTAAAAAAGATTTGTGTGTGCGTAAAAAAGATTTGTATGTGTAAAAAAGATTTGTGTGTGCGTAAAAAAGATTTGTGTGTGGACTTAGCCAAAAAAAAAAAACCCTGCAAGTTACACGTACGAATTTTGACCCTATTTTTCTTCCTTTCATCATCTGATTGGTCAGTGTCATGTCAATCACAAATGTAATAATCCAATCAGAGAACAGATGGGTTTGGCTGTCGGAGGGGCACTTTTTTGAACTGCAGGTCCTTGAAGGGTAATACAGTTTGAAGCTGGAGGATCTCTATATAAATATCCGATAGCAGCTAGGTCCGCTAACTTTCAGCAGCTGTTGAAAGGATAAAGTTGTGGTATGTCAGTGGTTAGAAATACCATCATTACTTTAGGATTAGTTTAACACAAAGTCAGGGCTGACCCGGGACCATTGCTGTGAGTCACAGTGCGCAGCATAAAAGTCCTTTCACATCGGATGCAGGATGTGCTGCTAATGCTAACTGCTAACTAAAAGCAAAGGATCCAGAATTGTTGTGCTGGCTGCTGGGCTCTGTGGGTTTTTGCAGCAGCTCTACCTGTACTAGATGCACCTGCTCCTTGTCGTTTCTATCTCTGACTTTATGTCCTCTACAAGAGTTTCGTTTTTTTTTGCTAGTTATTCAAATGTTCAATAAAAACATGTATGCTAATTCATAATGAAGAAAGCTTTGTAATGAAGACTGTCATTTCCAAAACACTGCCCCCCCCCCGCGGTCCGCAGCACTGTTGAAAAGGCTGTGGAAGTCCCTGTATTAAGCACGTAGACCTGTGACACAAAAATCACCAAACTCGGACGACCACAGACTGTTTTCCTTCGTGGTGATGAAGGAAAACGCTGGGTTGGCATGTAAAAGGGCATTTATTCCCTTCAAAGACCTGCAGTTCAAAAAAAGCGCCCCTCCGACAGCCAAACCCATCTGTTCTCTGATTGGATTATTACATTTGTGATTGACATGACTTTGGCCAATCAGATGAAAGGAGGAAAATAGGGTCAAAATTCGTACGTGTAACTTGTAGGGTTTTTTTTGGCTAAGTCCACACACAAATCTTTTTTACGCACACAAATCTTTTTTACGCACACACAAATCTTTTTTACACATACAAATCTTTTTTACACACACACAAATTCTTTTTACACATACAAATCCTGATTTACAAGTACAAAACTGATTTACAAGTACAAAATATTTATGACCACATTTTGAGCCCATACTAGTGACTCAGCTTGAAGAGGACCACAAACGTCACTGTGCACTAATTGCAACTTGTGTTTTGTTCGTATTTCTCCTACTGATTTGTAAGGCTTTCTTGATAATTTGCCCTCAACACAAGCTTCACAAAAAATGTCCTCCTCTTCTTTTGTAAAACTCCTTTTACCAAGTTTTTGAGTTTTTCCAGATTTGTAGTGTGACCTAGGCGCTCGTGCCACATACTTGTTGGAACTGATGCACTTGACGCTCCATGACAAATTGTGCAGTTTCCCTCGATATCCAGCTGATACAATCCGTCAGATCTTTGTGTTCCCATTCCATGGAGAGCTCCATTCTTTCCTCTTATGTAGCAGTGAGTCCTTTTGAACTTCACTGTGTTTCCCTTCTTGGCAGCAGCTCCCACTGAGAAAAGGTTCATTGATAATTTGGGAACATACAGCACATCATACTTTGTGACATCTTTTCCACCACTAACTCTGAATGACATTTTCATTGTTATGTTGCCCAGACCTAAAGCCTCAACTACTCTGCCATCACCGAGTTTCACTGTTTGTGGTTCTGAAAACTCTTGGTAGTTTTGTAGTGCTTCTTTATTCCATGTCATGTGTTTTGACGCTCCTGAATCAATTAACCATTCTTCTTGCTGTGCATCACTTTTACATGACTCATTTACAACAAAAGCTCCCTCATATGAGTCCTCTTTGTCCTTATACACCATGCTTTTAGCCTTGTGGGCTTTAGATTTCTTTTTAATGCTTGGACAATCACGCTTGATATGTCCTTCCTTCCCACATTTGTAACATCTCCTTGAGTCGGAGCTGTTTGCTCCCACTGTTTTTGCTCCACTCTGCTCATTTCTATGCATCTGAGATGACATAGCTGATACACTGCTGGACACAGTGGTGTTGTCAGTAAGCACTCGCTTTTGTTCCTCATTTATCAAGGCTTGTTGAACAAACTGTAGTGTCAGACTGTCCATCTTTGTCTCCAAAGCAGTAACAACAGTTGCATAGCTGGGTGGCAAGCTACCTAGAAGGGTGACAGTTTGATCTTCCTCTTCAATTACAGAACCTATTGCCCCTAGCTGATCAGTAGGTTCCTTCATCCTTTTTAAATGATCATTGAGATGCTCTCCTTCCTTCATTTCACACCGGAAGTACTTCTTCTTCAGAAATAACTTGTTAGCAACAGTATCTCTTTCAAACTGTGCTTTTAGCATCTCCCATGCTTCTTTGGGGGTCTTACAGTTTGTTATCAAGTACAGTTGGGGTGTACTTACATTCAGTACCAGCACTGAAAATGCCTTTTCCTTCTTCCGGTCAAATTCAGCTCGTGCTTGGGCATTAGCATCCGCAGCTAACTGCTCCGTCTCCTGTACCATACCCCACAGTCCTTTTGCCTTCAACAGGTGCTCCAGTTGAAATTTCCACGTCGCCCCATTCTCCGGTCCACTCAGCTTATCAATAAACAGTCTATCTTCCATTGTGAATCCCACAACGCTGTTTATGACTCCCCAAAAAAAACGTGTTAGCAGCGTCCTTTTGTGACCTCTGGGCCCATAACCTGATGTTTTTAACGAAATCCTTTTATTTTGTGTAATGCACAGACAAACCAACAGAGGGCAGTAATATCCCTTCAACATACATTGGCCATCAAGTATTTAATTTGTGGATTTATTCCACAGGCCTGTCTTTTCAATTTTCACATGGCCTCCAGCCCCAGTTTGTCTTCTTTCAAACACCAAAGACCTGGTCTGAAGCACAGAGCATCTGCAGGGAGCAATGTTTCGACCTGGCCACTATTAATGGCATGAGAGAGATGGAAATTGTCCTCGAAGCTGTCGGAGATAAATATGATGATGCTGTGTGGATTGGCCTTACAAAAGGCACAACTCCCAGGTGGCACTGGTCTCTGGCAGGTGATGATTTCTACAAAGAGGGAGAAAGAAATTATTTGTTGTTGTTAAGGTTCAGATATTGAGGAGGTAGACCAAAATAACCACCACTGATCAGGCCGGGTGCAATTAGACGGCATTTTAATGAATACACGCAGCGTGGAGCCAACACTGTACAGATTCAGTGTTGAACTCTCTTACAATAGTCAGAACCCAATATTTATAGGGGTGAAACAGTACAGCCCCCCCCCCCCCCCCCCTTTCTGTTGCCAGGCAGAAACCAAAACCACAATGACTTTTAACATAGTTTAAAAAGAACATCGTCGCGTCTCCATCCAGGTGCCTTCCTGTTGTCCCCGGACAACAGGAAGGCACGCACAATTTTTGCGCACGCACAATTTTTGCAGTTGCAAGCAAAACATAATTAACTTTTACCTATATAACTGAGTCTATCTACGATGTGTGTATGTGTGTATGTGTCAGCCTCTGCTTGCACTTTGTTTCACCTCTCAGCTCCCCAGCTAGACCTTGTAACCTTTCCACTAGACAGAAGGCCAGCACAACTGAAACTGTGTGTGCACGTGTGTATGTCTGTCTATACACGCTGCACCTTAATTGACCTCCGCTTAAGCAATCAGGCTAAGGCCATCCTGTGTGTACTGATCTTGACTTATATGTGAAATGTATAAAACAAATGTTTCAATCTAATACAACTACTTAAAGCTTAATCAGCGATAAATGCATAAAAGACACCCTACTCTTAACTTGCACTTAGACTCTGGTTTCAGTTTCGCTTCTGCAGAAGCATGCCTTGCAGAAGTGTTTCCTGTCTCATTTTGGCACAGAGTATTTCCTGTCCCTGCAGCTCAGTTTCTCACCCACTGAAGACTTCAGTGTAAGAATATAAAAACATTCAAAAGCCTTTAAAATTATAGATTCAACTCAACAGTTTAAAGTGGTTCTTCTTGGACCTGTAATAAAGACTAATATAATACCAATATGTTTGAACATCTGAATGCATCCGCATGCAACATCACTATTAATAATGAAATGGTAATGATGATTATAAAAATAGCAGCAAATAATAGCAGTAAAATATTTCTCCTCTTGACACTCCCTCTCTCGACCTCTGGACCACCAGAGGTCGCCATACATTATGTTGGGTCACTCCTTGGCCCATTCATCTGCTTCCCTATCCACCCATGACGTCATGTACATTAGGATCACTTTTCCCACTCTGACTCTCTCTTGGCATTCTGTGACTTAGCGGACCAGACAACCCCATGTCATCTAGGTGGTCTTAATAATAAAAGGCCTGCTCCCACTTGAGAACACTCCATGGGTAAAGTTAGGTTCTTCCTTGGTCCCTCTCTCGTGGAAATCTGGCGCCCTGCAAAGGAAACAAAACAGCTTTTCCTCCTCCGGCTCTAACTTACTCTGTTCCTCAATTGCTCTCTTTATTCAAACCTGATTCAACCTAATATCACTCAAAACATGAACCTCTATATATTATTCCACAGTCCTCATCATTTTGTAAAACTCTTAAAGCGCTGCTTTCACGTCTCTGCATGTGCTTCCTGTTGCTCCTGTGCACAAAACTGTCGCTGCTGCACGGAGCTCTCCCTTAACGTCACCTTTCACAAGAAAAATCATCATAAACACTTATTCTACTAAAGGATCAAAGAAAAACAACCACTTTAATCACTAAGTGTAAGCACATAGTTAATTGCTCCTAGATAAATTTCATCATAGCTAAAAGCTGAACTCTAACTGTATTTTAGAACTCCCATTTCCTGTGTTATAACCTGTTTTAATATATCATTTTATTTCATTTTTGCTGCTCTTACTGTAATGGTACACTCTAATCTATACTTTATCAGACTTAACCAAAATATATAAGCTTTCTCCCCTTTTGCTTCTGTTTTAAACAAAAACTTGGTCACTTCAACAAGCATTTGTTATTCTGTAACTGCATTTTATATAATAAGACTAATTTAGAGCTGCATGTGTTATCGCAATATTTTACATGTCACACAGTTTAGTTACAAGCAAAACTCCTATTCAAACAGAGGCTAAATGGATTTGAGGCCTTTGGCCTGGAATCAATACTGTCATGTGTGGTTATGGACTCTATATGTCTGTAAGCGTGTGCGGCCTTCCATGCTCTGTCATCTTGCACAATAAATTGCTTGGACATCGCGCCAAACAAAGCTTCTGACCTTCAGTTATTGACTTGAGCAACATTTCTTTAATAAGCACAAAATGCAATGTGTATGAAATCATTTCTATGTATGTAATCTTCAATGCTATTCCTTTGGGTCAGTGACACTTTTAACATCCTCATAAAAAGCTCTCCTCTACCCTAGAAATAAATCTATTTAATATCTGTTTCTAAAGCCTACATTATAACAGCTTATTCTACAAATAAAAATAAATCAAACATTTTCTACTCCTAAAATCTTCACTAGTTTTCCCCAAATTATCTAAGCCTATCTTTTATTCCCACAGTTTCCCTTTAAATTTGGTGTACAACTTCTTATGGACACCATTTATCTTCTGAACAGAATTCAGTTCATTTTACTCCTTTAGCTTAGACATAAAAATAACAATTCCTGCCTCAGTTTTACCATATCTAAATTATCACAAAAAACCCCATAATTATAAACTCATCCTAAAACCCATTTCAAATTAAATCCCCCTTTTTATTTGGACTTCACATGTGTGTCCAAATAAAACTCAAAATGCATCACCCAGGCTTAAGAAATTAAAGGGAAAAAAGGTTAGTCATATCATCTCTCTAAACACTCAAACACTACAGCCATCCTCCTCCCAGGTATTTTGCCCTAAAAACCTGTGTTTAAGGAATAAAATCAATCTAATCATTATGTCAAATCTTCTCAAACTCCTTGCTCCATGCAAAGTCTGGATCCTTGGAACTTCCTGGAAACAAAAACCTGTACTTTACATTTCATAACCAACTCTCCCCCTTTATGATCCAATCTGTGTTATAAGAAAGAAACCCCAAAACAGCACAATCATCAAACAAATAGATTATAAAAAATAGCAGCAGAAATATCAGCAAAATACGAATCTAACCCCAGTCAGTAAAACAGAATTTCCCTCAAAGCAACTCAAAAGTCAGCATCCCCCGAATTAAGTCTCCCCCTTGTCCTGCTTATGACAAAAGCAAAACAAAGCCTCCCATTTCTCTTCCTGGCATGGTAAATTGGTTGTCCACATTTATTCACCCCCGCCTTGGTCCAGTCACTCACATTCACTCACACGCATTCACACATGATGTTTGCTGATATCGAGCCTTCAAATAATCAGATACTCCACATCAGCAAAATGAGCTCAATCATTTGTTTTATTTCGTTTTCCTTTTTAGGAAAATAGTCCTTTAGGCTTTTGTCTGGATTGAATCGCTACAATCCTTTTAGACAGAGACTCACAGCCAATCAGGTCCCCACGATGGACTCCTCTTCAGCCAATTACAATCTGAAAAGCCCACCTTACATTTTGTTCTCCCGAGAATTTTGTCAGCGCTGCTCACCCTCTTCCAGGCCTGCTTCAGAACAAAAAATGAGAAAAAGAGAGCTGCTTATTAGCTCATCAAAGTACAAAACAAAATCACCTGACAGGTTTTTTTCTAAGTGCACTACTACAAAAACTATGGGCCCTTTTCGACATGTCCATGTTTATTAAAACTCCTTCTATTAAAATAAAAACAGCAACCTCACAAATCTTAACCAATCCCAAATGTCACCCGTTCAACACACCGAAAACCCCGTCAAAAGCTGCACCGTTTTCCACACAATGTCTCCCTAGACACTTCACCATACTTACATTCAGCATAAGATATACACCCATTACAACAACGTATCATCACTACATTATAAATTTCCTGTCCAAATCTGCATCTCTGAACAGACCTGACCACCCCAATCAATTATCCTGTTACTTTACCATTATATATTTCGCCCAATAATCCTTCTCAGTCACTGCTCCGTTTGCTCACTGAAAGCCTGAGTCTCACACGCACACAGGAAGTGTCTTCTTCACCACTCACTCCAGCTAATTTGCATACTGAGTCATCTCTCAAGAAGTTACTGTGACAAGAAAAATGCATGTTTAAACCTTATCACATCATTCAATTATTTTCATTTTCTTTCTATACTAATCACTTGCTTTGATCATTCAGCGCAAAAGCACTCCTAACTCACTCTTATAAAAACTACTTTAATCACTGTTTTGTTTGTTTTTTCCATAACTCACTCCCTTGTCATACAGCTTCTTTTGAGTCAACTTCAAGCTTTAATCTATCTTATTAAACATTCACACCATTCTATCACTCATACAATTAGCAAGCTGATTTAATTGCATGTGTTTGTGTCCTTTAGCCAATTTTAATCACTATCTTTGCATTAATCAGTTAATCTTCACGAGCATGTCTTTGTCTTCTTAAGATTAATGCATTTTCTGTTTGTATGTATGGTTTTGCATATGTTACTTTGCAGTATTTCAGACTCCTTCACAATTCTCCAGTTAAACAGTCAGTTTTCTCCTTCCCCGAATTACTAGCCCAAACTTTTCGATTTCCCACCTTAAATAACAGCCCTCCTGGTCTTCAGCCAGGAGTTAGGGCCTGCTTTCAGGTTCCTGGACACCTCATGCTGTGAACAATTCAACCAGAAACTTGCCTTAACCTATCCATTGATGTTAACCTATAATTTCTTCCGACCGCTGCTGTGGAGAATTGGTCCAGGTCTGCTTTACTCCTGAAAATAACAAAACTGAGACATGTTCATTATTATCACGGGTACCTAAACGACCCATTTCTCTCTCTCTGGTCAGAAATACCAACTTATGTCATGTATGTAAGCGTGTTCTTCCTTGCGTTATGGGGTCATGTAAATGCAGTGTAAGCTGTTTCTTCATTGCATCTTAAATTGTAATCAGCTTTACTTAATGCGTCTTTCCTCTGAGTTCTGGATTCAAACTATCTCACTTCTGCTTCTCTCCAAAAATAATTTCACATGTAACAATTTGTGCATGTGTGTTTTCTATTCATTAATGTAGTTGTCAGTTATTTACTTTCATTATTTTTACCTTTTCTATTATTTACCTGTTTGTTGTGTCGTGGTGGACCTCCCTAAACCATCATAAGTCCAGCCTTCAATTTCAACCCAATCATATCCTATATACTCGCAGTCAAACTTGTCCTGCTTCACCTGACACCGGTCCCTCTCTTCACAGTGTCCTGTCCGGCCTTCAAAGCTCCAACAAACACAGTCTGTTTCTTCTCTGTTTTGATGTTTCAGTATTCTTCTTTTAAGTTAAGTTCCAGTCTGGCAAAATATCACGTTCTGTGCCTTCGACTCAGTGCCCCCCAGTCCAGTCACACTGCTCTTTACCAGCAACTGGGCATATTGCATCACGTGCTTTCATTCATACTGCTGGACTCCTCAGTTGTCGTCAGTGTTAATGCTTTCACTTGCACTGCCTTTTGGCTGCAGTCAATTCTTCCATGATGTTCTGTCGGTCTTCCTCAGGAGATTAACTGTCCTTTAAGCTTCTTCTCAGAGTCCGGACAAAGTGACAGGTGAAGCTATCAACTTTTAGCCAAAAAACTGGCCTGTTTTCCCAATTGTGTTGATCTATGCTTTTGCTGCTGTACTCAGGGTTCCAGGTTTAGAGAACTCCACCTGTATTAACACACTAAAGCATACAATTAATATCCTTTTCATTTCTTTTCTCTTCTGTGCTTTCTCCACCCAGAGTTTAACTCGTCTCTCTCTCTGGGTTCTCTCTTCACACACTCCGTTCCTTTTATGGGCATGCAGCCCCGGTTACACACACACAGGCACACAGAGCCATATTTCCTGTTTCTTCAGACTAATCTAACTCTTTTGTTTTTCATCGTATTTATAGTCTACAGACCCTCTTTAATTCTACTAAATCTTAATCTAAAATACACCTTTATTTCCTGCACACTTTTAACTATTCTAACCTCTTTCAGACATCCTGAATCGTCTCACACACACTGCCTTTTCTCTCAAACTTCCACTTTTTCACTCACTCTACTATCAACCTCCTGAGTGTTATTATTACCTATTTACTTATTTTATACAAATCACGCACAGTCACTCAAATACTTACATCATTCACACAGTTAAAATCACTCAAAATACACTCTCCTAGGAGTATTTTAGACATGCTTTTCATAATCATAAAAGCAAGCCAAAGAAAAACAATTTAAACCTCTAATCATTCTCACAGCACACACATAACTGAAAAAATAAAACACACCAGCATTTGTGGCTCAAGATAGGTTACTACTTTAAAATAATATATTGGTCTTAGGTACTGTACAATGCACTCAATCTATATATATATATATCCATCAAAAGTCAGCCAACACCTATACATCTACAGTAATCAATTCACACTCTATTTATACAATTCTAGTGAGCAAAACCAGCATCTCAGTCACAGGCATTTAGCAAAATTTACAGACAATAGTTATAAAGCTCAATCACACTCTAAACTGAAAGCAACACTCTCCATGCGCGTCACCGCTCCTCATTTGCATTCTCACACACACACCATCAGTGCACATCCGGCAGTGCACTGCTGACACAGAGATTCCTCTCAAACAAAGATCTCATAGTTTATATTACAGAGACGTCTTATAATTACAACTGCACAGATTTTAGGCCTTGTAGTTCCTACCTAATTTAGATGAATTTATCCTACTTCCGGCCTACCCGATCTTCTGAGGACCCGGCCCACATAGACCGCGAAGGCCGGGTCCTCAGGAGGATGCAGCCCATGAATTTGGACACGACTAAACAGTGAAGCTTGAGGATTAAAGCTAACTTTTCTCCACAAATGCAATTGCATGGCATGGCTGAAATGCACTATACACTAATGTTAAAATGTTTAAAAGGTTGATAAACGTTTTGATATATAAATTTAAAAACACTAAGCAGCAGAAGATGCATGATCCCTGCCATTGTTGCTATTGACCTGAAAAGAGTTCTGCTGGACTTTTCTGTCATATTGTTTGTAGAAGACACTACATTATTCATGCTGTCTTGCTTTTCGGATCCTGATCATGTAAATGTTTCTCATCTAGAATGCAAATCAACCCTGTTCTTTGTTTATTGTCTTGTCAAGGCAATTCCAGCATTTACAGGGTGGAGTCTTTGTTACTGATGGCAGTGCTACTAGCTCACCAAAGAATATATTTCTGTATTCATATCTTTCTCTCACTGGATGATTTTTTTTAATTTCATATATTACTATGCTATACTTATACCGTACTACATGCAAATTTGAGTAAATAATTTTCAATTTTCGTATAAAACGATTATGATGTTAATCCAGTAGGATTTATGATACACAGGTTTATACTAAAAAAAAACAGGTGCATGCTTATTTTTCCGGATACAAAAAATCATCAGTTAATGACTTTTATCTGTTCAAAAGTGATTGATTTTATGGATTCAAATAAGAACATGAAATGCTATTTGAGATCTCTAAAGTAACAAATGCACAAAATTGTTACAGTCCCCAAATGCCCACAGTATCCCCCTGCCTTCTTCTTGTTGTTTCCTGTTTTTCTGACTCTCTCTTCACCCCTTCTACCTGTTCCTGCTCGACATTGGAAGTAAGATTAGTGAGACTGCTCAAGAACCCCTGGGCAGACTGTATATTTGTGCATACCCAATAACTAATAAAAACAAGTTTCATTTAATTTTTTTCGCTTAGTTTTAATTTTCTATTAGTTGTTTTGTTGGTTAGTTTTCTGGTCTGATTTTAATGGAGGATTTTATGTTGCTGAACTGTCATTCCATCAAACATAATGATTGCTGTGAAATTTTAGCTTCTTATTGTCACAACCCGGCTCAAAGTATGTAACAAAAAAGAGGAAGACCACACATAGGATTACGAGGCTTTTGCATAGTTTATGTAGTAAAATAAAGTGTTATGATGCAAGATTAAACATCCAGGAAGGACAGTCCAAAAAAGGTGATTCAGTTCATCTGGATTCAGTGTTTAAGTGGGAGAAACATTGCGTCACTTATCCAAGTGACTCCTTCAGTCTCAGCTGACTGGTGGTTTCCCCAGCCTTATAAATAATGACCAAAACTAACACAGCTGATTGACAAAGACTCATCTGTACCTTTCACAGAGAGTTTCAGTCATTATGCAAATATTTTTCATTTACAAGACCTGGGTGATGCCATCTCAATGAGTCACTTGGTGCCATCTCTTCAAGTTTTTAAAACATTTTAAATTTGACCTGAATTATTAGACTCTTACAAGGCATTAGATCTTAACATGATAGGTAGTCTAGGTCTTGAAAATGAAAAATATGCACAAAAGTATAGATATTCTGTACTTAAGAAGATGTACAGATACTAGTGTTGAAATAATCTCCAGTAAAAGTTGAAGTACTGATTGAACTTCAATCAAGCAAACGCGAAAAAGTACTGACTCTGAAATGTACTCAGAGTAAGAAAGAAAAAGGTTGCATTTCTACCAGCTGGTTTTGTGCAAAGCTAACGGGATCTTTTGCTATAATGATGCAGTAATAAAATACTATTATTAAATGAGAATACATTTAAAATTTAAACTTCAGTTTAAATTTTAATCCTAATAAATGTACTCAGCTTGAATCACTTAGAAAATGAGCAGAGAAAGAGAAGGAAAAAATCGTTTTATTTTCTGTTGCATTGTAGAGGGTGACTTTGTCTTTAAACAGAAAATAAGTACAGTCAGGGGTTAAGGTGGGACTCAGCAACCTTAAAATCTGTTGTAGTGATTCAACGTGTGGAAAAGAATCACAATTTCTATTGTGGGCTCCAGTAGATTTTCTTTGTGTACAGGCTGTGATCAGCTGATCAAGGCTACTGCTGCTCTAAATTTTGCTGCTCTTTGTGGATTTAAACAACTGAATTTAACAAGATGCGAGCAAGTGTTTTATTAGTTTTCCTCTACACTTACAGTACACTGATTTTGCTGTCTTTATACTAAACAGTATGAAGGTAGAATTCAGTGAATGTTTATCAGCTTAACTTCAAATTCATCTCTGCTTTACTTAATGTAACCTAACTCTGACCACTAGCAGCACAGTCACTGTGCACCGGTCCAAAACAATGCTTTATTTTTCACATCACATGACTGCAAACTAACTGGTTTATTCTGCACTACACTGCAAATTATTTTCATGCAACCTATAAATAACACAGTCTACCTCAGTTTTTCCTTTAAATATAACCTCTTTTCTTCCGGTGTAGTCCTGTCGTTCTTCTATTTCTCCATCTCTGAGTGAAGTTAGCTTTTTTCTTTTCTTTCCCTGTAAAAAAACTGACTGTACCTGTGCGACAAACTGTAGACACAAAAGGTTTGTATTTGCTTATGTTTGTTGAGTGAGTAGAGACAATGCAATTTTATTTTATTTATATACTGCCAAATCAAAACAACAGTTGCCTCAAGGGACTTTACATTGTAAGGTAAAGACTCTACAATACAAACAGAACAGAGAAGGTGTATACAGAGGTGTATAAATACATAGTGAGTGAAAAAGGTGACTGAAGAAGAAACACTCAATGCATCATGGGAATCCCCCAGAGGCCTAGACTTATTGCAGCGTAACTAGTTTTAAGTCTAATCTTAAAAGTAGAATGGCTGTCTGTCTTTTGAATCCAAACTGGAAGCTGGTTCCACAGTAGAGGGGTCTGAAAACTGAAGACTCTGCCTCCAACCCTACTTTTAAATACTCTAAGAACCACAAGCCTGCAGTCTGAGACCGAAAGGCTCTAATGGGGTGACACGGTGCTATAAGATCATTACGATAATATGGGGCCTGATTATTCAAGACCTTGTATGTGAGGAGCAGGATTTTAAATTCTAATCTGGATTTAAGAGGGAGCCAGTGAAGAGAAGCCAATATAGGAGAAATATGCTCTTTCTTTCTGGTCCTTGTCAGTACCCTTGCTGCAGCATTATTTTTGGAGATATTGTGCAAATGGAAGAACATACATATTTGTTTAATATGTGCATTGAAGGACATATCCTAGTCAAAAATGACTCCAAGATTCCTCACAGTGTTAATGGAGGCCAGGGTGACGCCATCTAGAGTAAGCATCTGTTTAGAGACTGAATTTCTAAGATTTTTAGGGCCGAGTACAATAACCTCAGAAATGGCTTAGTGTTTTTGGCTGGCTTCACGGATAGATAAAGTTGTTTGTCATCTGCATAGCAGTGAAAATGTATGCTATGCCTTCTAATGATACTACCTAAGGGAAGCATTTGTAATCTAAACACAATTGGTCCTAGCATGGAACCCTGTGGACCTCCATAATTAACCTTAGTGTGTGAAGAGTACTCTTCATTTACATGAACTAATTTGAGTCAATTAGATTGATATGATTCAAACCACTGTAGCGCTGTACCTATAATACCTACAGCATGCTCTAATTGGTGTAACAAAATACTATGGTCAACAGTATTGACCAGTACCTGCACTTAGGTCTAGCGGGACAAGCACAGTGATTAGTCCTCAGGGGATAGGAGGTCATTTGTAACCTTCACTAAAGCTTTTCCTGCACTGTCATTAGATCTGAAACCTGACTGAAACCATTACTCTGCAGAGGACCCACTGAAGACAGTTGGGTCAAGTGATGGCTTTGTAAATAATGATTTAAATACTGCAAGCTTGGTGGTGGTAGAACTTCTTTGAGCAGTCTTTTAGGAATTGGGCCTGAAGACACAATTTTTTTTGGAGGAAGTAATTACTGAATTAACTGAGAAAGCTCAACTGAATAGTAAGATGTTTTAGCTTTACCAAGGGATTTTTTATAGAGCAGCAAACTGGCTTCCAAGGCTAAATGATGATCTTCTAAATTAGTGAGACCCCATTTCCTCTCCAGCTTACGAGTTATCTGCTTAATGGTGCACGTTTGAGAGTTATACCAGGGAGTCAAGTACTTCTGATCTCAGGCTCTCTTTTCAGAGGAGCTACTGTATCTAGAGTTGTATGCTGCTTTTGAAATTACCTGCTACTTAAAAAACATCACTACCCTTAATGCTCTCTTTAGTTGCACTAGCTAGATGCTGATGTAAGGCAACTGCAACTTAGCCCTTTTCCAATACTACCTACTCGGCTCGGTATGACTTGACACAATTTTCAGGGTTTTCTATTAGATGATAGTACCTGGTATTAGGTACTTTTTTTAGTACCTACTCCACCAGGGTTCCAAGCGATCTGATGCGATTCGAAAATGTGAAATCAACAGACTCCATGCAACTGACTAGTCAGTAGCGTCACTCGATGAGTCATGAGAATGTCTCCTTTACAAAAATCAAAATCACCGTTTTTGAAACTTGGCAACGAGGGAAACAGCTGCACATAAATAAGTGGTTAGTGTTGGATACAAACGACACTATGGAGGTCTGGCCACATTGCTATAACAACCCCACCCTCATTAATGTGCCAATATACCCTCCACAATGGTCGCTTCACTCACCGCCGTGCCATCATCACACAGATGCAGCCATTTATACCTGCTGTTAAGACATAAGAAGCTCTTGCAGTTTTTTTCTAAACAATAGGTGTCACCACTAAGACAATATCATGTCATACTCGCTGATAAGAATGAGAAGAAGTCAAAACTGGAAGCTAAGACTTTGTCGAGAAGTTGTTTTTTGTTTTGTTTTTTTTTTGCAAATTTCTTTCCACAAACTCAAGTTTTCAAACAGTTGCAACATCTTACTCTCTGTGTGTGTGTGTGTGTATGTCCCTGAGCTTCTGTGATGGGGGTAAAAACGGGCACGACACAAGTTTAAAAAGTCAAGAGGTTCATGACTGGGCGACGCACCATAAAAACTGTGTCACGTGACACAGGATGTGATATGAAAATCATCATGAGACACCCATGACACAAACGACGTGGCGAGCATAAAAACAGCCTTAGGTGGAACTCGACTGAAAAAGAGTCAAGGCGAGTCGTGACACCTTGAGTTGCAACGAGTCAATCCAAGTAAGTGCTAGATGTTGTTTTCTCAAAATAGTGTGAGATACTTTTAAAATGTTCCATTGCTAAGCGCTCATAAATGCACACATAAGGAGAGAGAGAGACATGTTGTATAAGTTTTCATTATCATAGTGTACTTTTTCTAACACATAGTTTCTCACAAAAAAGGCAAAAAACAAAACACAAGAAGAAATCACCAGATGCAAGCCACACAATATACCCCTGCATAAGAGTCTAGTCAAACAATTTTAATTCCAAACCACACAAGGTTGTTGGCAAATTTCTGTAATCTGACTTTGCTGTTACCTGCCAACCTTTGGAAAGTTTACAGTTATTGGAAAATTCAGGATTCAAATACAGGATTCAGCAAAACTTACTACTGTTTATTAAATGGATGAATGAAGAAAATGGAAAATATTCTAATTTATACTATGTTCAGGTTGCTCTATGCTAATCTGTTAAAGTACATTTATCATCCATATTAATCTTTTCCCCTGATTTTTCTCTCTTCAGCCACTTCTTCAAGGCTCCTTGGTAAAAATTCTTCCATCAGATTGTTTTTTCCACTTTAGACGGAAAACAGCAGTCACGTTATTAATCCTTAGCTTCTGGCTCATCTGTCAGACAGATAATACTTGTTTCCATTTACCATAGCAAAGCCATGAAGGTCCTAATGCAATAAAGTACTTATTTCATGTCACAATCTAAATAAACATATATATATGATATACTTAAATTTAACTGCTCTTCATTAAAAAAGATCTGTTTGACTTACTTGCTCCAAGATGTCTGCTTGCACTGAAGGATTACTTAGATCCAACATTGAGTCCTGTGGGCTGATCCTCAGTTTAATGAAACTCAGCTTGTTGTCTAATATAAACACATGAAAACAGAGTTAGTCTGGATCATATTTGCAAGACTTCCCTTCATTTTACACATTTCTGTCACTGAGAAAGACACAGATAGATAATGTTTGTTAATTGAAATATCAATGATACACTAGATAATTTAGCAAAGAGTTTCACTCACTGCAGTCACAGATGAATGGATGTGTTTCTGTACATGCCCTGTCTCCCCATTTACCAGAGTTCACCTTCAACATAGCAACACAGTTTTGGGTGCCACCAGTCCAGACAATCATGTCTGGGTTC